>NC_045602.1:121504313-121791813 GCF_009762305.2 Zalophus californianus
ATCAGTTCATAGCACAATGTCCCTTAGTTGGGTGGTGATAAAACAAACAACAGAACTAGCACTAGGAAATGAAATGCAGCCATTTAAAAGGATTAAGACCTATGGGTACTGATGCAAATACATTTCCAAAACTTTTTTTAGAAGATTTTATTTATTTATTTAATTTATTTGAGAGAGAGGGAGCACGCGCATATGCACAAGCAGGGAGGGGGCAGACGGAAAGGGAAAAGCAGACTTCCCACTAAGCAAGGAGCCCGATAGGCAGCTCAATCCCAAGACCCTGGGATCATGACCTCAGCCAAAGGCGGACGCTTAAGCAACTGAGCCACCCAGGTGCCCCTCCAAGACATATTTAATAAACTATGTAATATGCTGCATAATAAAACACATTTCATTGTATAAAAAACAATCTTTGTAGACTTATATTTGTTTGAATAGAAACAGCATTTAAAAGAATGAAGAATAGGGGCTCCTGGGTGGCTCAGTCAGTTGAGCGACCAACTCGGTTTCGGGTGGGGTCGTGATCTCGGGGTTGTGAGATCAAGCCCCACATTGGGCTCTGTGCAGAGCATGGAGCCTGCTTAGGATTCTCGCTCTTCCTCTCCCTCTGTCCACCCTCTCGGGTGGGCACTCTCTCTCAAATAAATAATAAATAAAAGAACAAAGAATACTGATCCATTAAACAGCGAGTGACTTTATTAGGAAGGAGAAGAACATTTACTTTTTAAAATTTATGCTTTCTATATTGTTTGAATTTGTTATAATCATATGTTGCTTTTAATTAAAGACTATCAATAAAAATTAAAATACATAAAATTAATAGTGCCAGTGAGCAGTACACCCTGCAAATGGAGTGGCCAGCATATGGGGCAGCTGTGAGTTGCTCTCATTTAGAGCTGGGAGGTTCAACGTGACATGAACCATCTTGTGTGCGCAGGACGGGTGCCCAGGCTTTGTCAAAATGGAGCCCCCACCTGGTATCACTATCTTTTTTTTTTTTTTAAAGATTTTATTTATTTATTCATGAGAGACAGAGGCGGGGGAGAGAGAGAGAGAAGCAGAGGGAGAAGCAGGCTCCCAAGGAGCAGGGAGCCCAATGCGGGACTCGATCCCAGGACCTCGGGATCATGACCTGAGCCGAAGGCAGATGCTTAACCATCTGAGCCACCCAGGCGCCCTGGTATCACTATCTTATCATTTACTTGGCAACCTTGCCTTGTGGAAGTCATTCAACTGGAACAATAAATGATAACTGCCATGGATATACCTGTACCAGGGAGGTGGAGGGAATGTGACCACTCACTGTTTTCAAATATCAGTTTCAATCCATCAATGGATTTGACCACTTTGTAGAACCACTGACACCCTGAAATCCTTAAAGGCACAAATGGAGGCAGAATCCTTGGAAATGCAGACTTTTGACACTTAAAAATACCCTACTTACAAGCATCCTAAATATCACACATTTGTGTGAAGTTGCACACAGTACCTGAAAAAAATCAGTGACCCCCCCACCCGCACCCCATGCACCAGAACTGTCAAAAAGTTGTTCTGGTGCCAGATGTTCAAACAAAACAAAACACCCAGCCAGTTCTCATATGAACACAGTCAGGGCTATAAAGTGATAGAATGTGTGAATACCTTTCAGAATCACTGTTTGGCACGAGTCAAGCGATCCCAATAGTGGGGATTAGTGGCTGGTACTGTGAACCACAACTATAAACTCTGAATTAAATCAATGGATTCAATCTCAAGAGACTTCTGCAGTATAAGACAACACCACACACAAGGGGATCAATTTGCACCCATGGTGCCACGGCTATGCTGGAAAGAATGGCTGAGAAATTTCCATGACCAACTAGGAAACTGGATTTACTACAATTTTATCTGTCAAAGTGCTTCATAGCCTGCAAAGTGCTTTCATTTCTTTTGCTCCATCCCCATAGCCTCCTGAGTTGGTTATTATTACCCCTTCCCCCATCTTAGCATTGAGGAGCTGTGAACAAGAAAGGGGAGGTGACGTGACCAACATCACACAGTAGATTTATGGATGAGCCTGATAACCTGACTCTAAATCCTACGTTGTTTTTTGGGCCACATTCACTCTGAATACCAACTGAATAACAAACCCACTACCTATAATTAGTTTTACATTATTAATTATATTATGTTGAGCCTTCTTACAGAGGGCTCAAAGGTTTTACAAGCTGATTGATTCCAGTGTTATTATTTTTTAAAATTACAATGACTTGACATTGTAAAGGCTACCATGATCCTTAATATGTGTATCATTCTAGGGAGGGGATGCATTATTTACTCTTATGTATCATTAGAGAGTTCTGTTATGGGGGGCCAAGGGGATGCATTATTTACTCTTATGTATCATTAGAGAGTTCTGTTATGGGGGGCCAAGGGATTAGACCAAGCCAGACATCAGGAATCTATAATAAAAAGAACACAAGGAAACCGTCCATCCTCAGGAATGTGTGTGGGCAGGCCCTTGGCAGGCCAGCAGATATGCTGGCTACAATTATCAGGTTTTGCTGAAACAAAGGAAGGAGTTACAAAGAATTCAAGCCTGTTTCTAAGCCGGAATCCTCAAGTGTCAAAGCAACACCAAGCCCAGAGCTGGCCTTGTTTTACTCTCTGGATATGTAAGGATCACAATACTTTCTGCACTTAGTAATCACCCTTCAGCTGAGGGCTCGGGGCCAGAGCTCTCTACTTGTTTTTCTCCCTCCAACAATTCTTGTTTCTGTCAAGTCACCAACAGAATAGCCTGCTCCAGTCAGATGTTATCACCTCTTTGGTGAACACTAATTTATTTTTTCTCAGGCTCAGAAAGGTGATTATAATATAAATACAGAGTAATCAGAATTAAAGGGATTTTAGAGACCACATATTTCAACCATGCATCTTTGCATGAATCATCTTGAAAATATCACTAACTGGTTAGGAAAGTCTATGCTTGAATACTTCCAGAGACAGGAAGGTCAGCATCAGTACTACTGAGGTTAAAAAGATGTTGGGAATGGCTCCTTGCAGTAAGCAAAGAGAGATATCCTACTTGTAGGTTTTGCTCTCTAAATTTTTCACTCAAAAATAGTTGACTTACTATGTGCTAGTAAGTACCATGTGCTAGATACGGGGCATACAAAGATTTTTAGAAAGATGCCACCCTGCTCTCAAGATGCTGTTTCCTGTAACTATGAGGCTCTCTACCAGTATCCTGGAGCTTGCTCTTCTTTTGGACACACTGGATTTTCCTGCTCACCTGAAGACAGATATAACCAATGAAATGCAGGCAAGTGTGCCATCTCTAGGAGAAAGCTTTAAGAGAAAGTACAGGGTTTGCCTCACTATTTACTCTTTGGCCTGCAACTGGCAATGTTCCAGATTGTGGCTACTCTGTTAGTGTAAAGTGAGACCAAAAGCTGACCCACAATGTACATACAGCGTGAGCCAGAAATAACCTTTGCTGTTTGAAGCCACTATGGTTTTTGGAGTTCCTTGTTACTACAGCATAATTCAGCCCATCCTGACTGATACACAGTATAAGGGAAGCCTGAATAACAATCAAGCAAAATCAAACAATAAGCCAAGCGCTGTAGTGGAGGCATGCACAAGATTCCGTGGGGGTAGAGGAAAAGCCATACCACCAATCTCAGTTATCTGGAAGACTTGGCTAAGGCCTCACAGAAGAGTCAGTCTTTGAATTAGAAGTTCAAGGATGAGCAGATACTGTTGAGAAACGAGTATTCCAGACAGGGAACAACACTGCGGAGCCACAAAGGGAAGAGAAAACATGGCGTGTTCAGAGAGCCACAAGGAGCTCGGTTTTGCTGGAGTATGCAGTCTGAATGGGGTGGGTTTACCATGAAACTGAGGAAGCGGAAGCTCTGGGGACCCTCACTGGCATGGACATCTTCAATGGCCTGTATCTACATATTTTATAAATTTATGCTTCTATTCTTTATATTTATATATCCTTTATACTTATATTCTAGGGCCTCCCTCCTAATGTTCAGGTTCCACAAAAGCTAGATGTGCTTTGGATGGGGCAGAGGAGAATAAGGAAATGATTACAGGTCTACAGAGAAGATCTGTAGACCTATTAATCTTCCACATGACACCTTCTCAACATCTAAAACAAGGAATAATGTTCCCTCGTACTCTTTTCCCCCAAGCCAACCATCCTTGGTCTTACACTTCATGTCACAGGTTGGAATGTCTGCACCACCCCACTGCTTTTCTCTGAACATGCTCTTGTTTGTTTACAGCCTTCTTAGGAGTGGCCCCTGAATCTGAACCAAATCCTCCAGATATAGTCTGCTTATATTTATCACTTTCCTTAATGGCGCTTCTTGTGTCATACTTAATCCTTCCATAAAAGTTGTTACCCAAATGATGTCAGAGTATTTATATTGTGAGCTTCCTCAGAAAAATATGGATCAGTGCTCCTGCCTTTAATTCACATCACCAGTACCAAAATATACTTGTTTTAGTTTAGGTCTGACAGACTCTGAGGAACAAGTTTGGTAAGGAAAAAAGAGATAGCTAATTCATTTAACAGAAAAGAGAGAGAGCTAATTCATTTAACAGATGTTTACTAAGCACCTACCTTGTGTCAGGCACTACTCTACACACTACAGTATGGGTAAGATAAAAAAAAAAAAAAGATATAAAAAATGTCTGCCTTCCTGGAGTTCACATTCCAGTTGGGAGGGGGAAGACAGTAAACCAAATAAATAAATGAAAGTGTATGTTAAAGAGTAATAAGTGCAATGGAGAAAAATAAAGCAGGGAACGAGAGGAGTCCACACTGGGTGGGGAGGGGATGAGGTCTCAATGGTAAACTGGGTGTTTGAACTGGCCTCCCTGAGAATGTGACACTGGAGCAGAGACTTGGAGGTGAGGAAGTGAGCCATCTGGATGTGTGGGAAGAGCATTCGAGGCAGAGGCACAAGCTGGCGCACGGACCTTGAAGTGGGAATGTGCCCGGTTGGTTCAAAGGACAGCAAGGCAGCCAGTAAAGCTGGGTGGGAGTAGTCAAGAAAGCAGGAGGAGAGGGTCAAAGAGGCGAGGAAGCCCACTGCGCAGAGCCCTGTGATGACCTGGTTTCTCTGAGGCAGCAGAGCCCTGGGGAGTGCTTGGAACAGAGGGCTGACGGGATCCAACTTGCGTGCCACAGGACGCCTCTGCCGGCCTGTGTTGAGAACAGACGGCAGGAAGAACAAGGGGAGGAGGAAGAAACCTGTCAGGAGGTTATGCCAGCAATCCGGGCAGGAGAGGACAGCAGTGGGGACCAGGATGGCACGGACGGGAGGCAAAGAGAAGTGGAAAGTAGAGCCAACGAGATTTCCTAAAGGACTGGATGGAGTGTGTGGACACTGAAGGCACAGCAATCAGGGAGTACTCCGAGGTTTTTGACCTGAGCTACTGGAAGGATGGCACTGCCATCAACCAAGACAGGTTTGAACCTGCAAAAAGCCAAAGCAAGTCTGTGCTGCTAAGACTGGAAGGTCCCTGTCTCGGTGAAAAGGTAGATGGGGATGGTCTGGTCAGAAGCATTTTAGGTAAGTAATGGGTCAGGCTGCTAATGAGCGGCGAGGCTGTGCAAGGCCAACGTTCCCACTGAAAAGATTTTGCTCTGTGCCCAAACCTGCTCTAACACAGAGAGACTGTAGAAAGCAGGGGGAAGGCAGAAAGAGAGGGGGTGGGGTCAGGGTGAGGGGTTGGGGACAGGAGGTGGCTGGGGGCAAACCTAGGATACCTTGAGAGGCAACTAGTCAGAGCCTGCACCCTTGGAAGTGTGGGACAGCTCCTTCCAAAGTTAAACATTATGTTACTTGCATCCTAAATTTTGTTTCAAGTACAAAAGTAAATTACTTTATTAAATTTAAAACTAAAAATTTTAAAAAACAATATAAATGGTTTGTTCTGGATGTGGTTTTACTTCTGAATTACATTTGTTGTGTTTTAATTGAATTTTTCCAGTGTGGGCCAGAAAGTTTACAGGCTAAATAGCTTGCAGGAGAGTGAGCCTGCTTGAACCCCTAAAGAACATTCATTTAAAAAAGAACTCGCTGGCTCTCCCCTGTGGATATGATGCTCCTCCTCCTACTTCCAGGCTCAGTCTGCACTGATGACTTTCTTCAACGGCCTCACTACAAAGCCCAGCAAGATCGTACACAGGTGAAAGGGTGCCAATCTCACTCACAGTAAGAGAAATACTAATTAAAATCACTTAGATTCTCTTTCTTTCATTTACTTTGGAAAAGTTCAAAATGTTTGACAATATACTGAGTTGACAAGGGTTTGAAGAAATAAGGTACTCACACACTGCTTGCAGGAATGAAAACTGATAAAACCTCTACTGAGAACTATGCAACCTTAGCTAACAAAATTACAAATGTTCATTCCCTTTGATTCAGCAAGTCGGCCTCCAGGAACGTAGCCTCTGGATGTACTTGTGCGCGTGTGCAGTAATGTATGTATAAAGTAATCCACTGTCAACACTGTAATAGCACAGGAGTGGAAATAACCTCCTCGCCCACAAAAAGGGGAATAGAATAATATGACCCTGTGAAAAAGAACGAGGGAGCACTTTTTATGCTATGGCTTAATCTTCAAGATATCTTGACCCTGTTGTTTGTTTGTTTTTTTTAAGATGTTAGCTTATTAAGATTTTTATTTATTTTTTAACAGAGAGAGAGAGAGAGACAGAGAGAGAGGGAACACAAGCAGGGAGAGTGGGAGAGGGAGAAGCAGGCTTCCCGCCGAGCAGGGAGCCCGATGTGGGACTCGATCCCAGGACCCTGGGATCATGACCTGAGCCGAAGACAGACGCTCAACGACTGAGCCACCCAGGCGCCCGACCCTGTTGTTTTTTTAAAAAGCAGAGTGAGAAAGAAAAAAATAGACATGTGTTTATGTGTGTACATATGTACATCTATGTGTGTGTGTGCATATAGTATATGTACATATGTACATGCGTCATGTACACTGTATATACACAGAGGTGTACATATACAGCTACACAGACACACTTAAAATATTTCTAGACAATACATGAGAAACTAGTAACTCTGGTTGCCTCTGGAAAGGGGAACGAGGAGTCAGGGAAGCTCTTCCCTGTGAAACCTTTTACATGTTCAACAATGTGTGGGGCACCTGGGTGGCTCAGTCAGTTAAGCATCTGCCTTAGGCTCAGGTCATTACCCCGAGGTCCTGGGATGGAACACCATGTTGGGCTCCCCGCTCAGTGGGGTGGCTGCTTCTCCCCCCACCTGTCTCGCTCACTCTCTCTCAAATAAAATCTTTAAAAAAATGCTCAATGTGAATGTGCTATGTATTCAAAACAAAATATTAAAATTTGAATTAGTATATAAATGGAAAAAAGTGAGCACATTTCCCAAAGTGTGTGGGTTGTTACAAATAGCAACAAGTGAAAAAGTGAGTGGCTAATGGGGTTGGGGCAGAGGACAAGAATCTGTGGATGAAGGTCAATGCCATGCGGAGTTCCTTTACATTTCAAACTTCTAGTAAATACAGATGGGCTTTTGGTTGAACTTCTGTAGTGGCATATGGCCACTTCATCTACAACTAAATATAATACTTACATTTAAATATATTCCACTGCCTCCAGCTTAAAGCCATAGTTCTAAAGTAACCTAGAAACATCCGAGACAAAGGAATGGAACAATATATATGGACAATATATGCAGAGCAACCTCTTTCCCAGTTAAAAACTCCTATAGCAACCTGTTCCCCAGTCTTCATTTGAGTATGTCCATGGTCCGGGAGCCCATGATCACGGATAACCATTTATTGCAAAGCTCCTTTCTTAGTAGGGCCTGATTCCCAGGTTTTAGATCTGCCCTTTGAATGGACACAGAACAAGTGAACACTCTTCACCATGTGACCAGTCAACCTCTCGGTCCACCCACCAGCCTTCACACACTGGAGATGATCATTCCCCACTTTGGCCCTTGTCTCTGCACTGTAGGCATCCCAAACTCATTCCACACTTTCGCTAGTGACCTGCTCTTCGGATACATTCTAATTTGTCCAAGGTGCTCTCAAAATGTGGCAGTCAGAGCTGAATAAGCATTCAAGATGTAGCCCAATCAGAAGAGAACAGAAGCAGTTTTGTAATTACTCCACTACCACCACTAACTAGTACTACCAGAAATCTATCTAGGTAGATGTTCTTTTTCTTTTTCTTCCCATACAGGTGAGGAATTTGAGGCCCTGAGAGGTGAAGTGGGCCGGTGGGACAAGGGAACACTGCTAGAATTTGGCAGAACTGGGATTCTTTCATCATAGGCCATTCTACAATCCTGAGAAAGGAGTTCTGGGCTTTCTTCCCCTTTGCCTCTTTGAATACTACTTTCTTATCCTTTATTTTAGCCATGTTATCTGGGATCATAGCACAGTGGCTCTTGCAGATTCCAGAGGGCCCTGGTGGTGGTGGCATGCCTCTCTCCCTTCTCTGAGAATCACAGCCCTTGTAAGATCTTCTCTGAACACCCTTGTAAATGTCTAAGTCAGTCCCCAACCTCCATGCTGAAGAGCCCTCCATTTATTTCCTTTGTAACATTTATCAGACTTTGTCATTGCATCTGCATCTCTGTTTCCATCTTTTCCTGCTTTACTGTCTCTCACCCCAGCTAGGCTCTAAGTTCTGTGAGGTCAGGGCCTACCTCCACAGTATCCTTAGCATCCAGCACAGCGCCTGGCACACAGTAATGATTTTCAGTGAATGAATGGATGAATACATGGGAGCTGAGAATGCGGTTAAGAATCTAATATCGGACAGAACTGGGCTTGTCCCAAAACCCTACCATCACGACCTGTGTATTCCTGGGCAAACGATTTCATTCCTCATGATCTGACTCCTCACTGGTAAATGGAGACAGCGATGCCTACCTCACAGGGCTGACGCGCTGCTCACTGAATTGATCGGCGGGAATGAAAGGCTAGAGCGTGCCTCCTGGCACACAGTGAGCACTCGGTAAGTCCCAGTGACCGCAGCGGCTACTCCCGCTCTAACCCTACCACCTCCCACACAGAGGCCGGCCACGGGAGGATGACAAGCGTAACGGCAAAAGGCACATCAGTTGTTTTATCTGGCTCGGGTTTTTTTTTTTTTTTAATTATGGTAAAAAAACATAGCATAAAATTTACCATCTTAACCATTTTTAAGTTACTCTACAGTGGTATCAACTATATGGACATTGCTATGTGACAGATCTCCAGAATTCTTCTCACCTTGCAAAATAGAAACTCTATATCCACTGAACTTCCTTTCCCCGCCCCCTGCCCTCAGCCCCTGGCAACCACCACTCTACTTTGTTTCCAAGACTCTGACTACTTTAATATCTCCTATAAGTGGAACTATGCAGTATTTGTGTTTCTGTGACTGGCTTATTTTACTTATAATAATGTCCTCAAGGTTTATCATCTATGTTGTACCATGTGACAGGATGTCCTTCCTTTCTTTGTTGTTGTTTTTTGGGTTTTTTAAAAAGATTTTATTTATTTATCGGGGGGGGGGGACTCTCCTCCCTTTTTAAGGCTGAATAATATTCCTCTATATGTAGAGACTACATTTTCTGTATCCATTCATCCATTCATCTGATGGATATTCAGGTGGCTTCTACCTTTTGGCTGTTGTGAATAATGCTGCAGTGAACATGGGTGTGCAAATATCTCTTTGAGACCCTGCTTAATTCTCTTGGATATAGAGATCACTTTTTTTTTTAAGATTTTATTTATTTATTTGACAGAGAGAGACACAGCGAGAGAGGGAACACAAGCAGGGGGAGTGGGAGAGGGAGAAGCAGGCTTCCCGAGGAGCAGGGAGCCCGATGCAGGGCTTGATCCCAGGACCCATGATCTGAGCCGAAGGCAGCCAAAGACCTAACGACTGAGCCACCCAGGCGCCCCAGATCACTTTTTTTTAAAGCTCTCCACATTCCAGTGATGCCAGCAGCATAGCACCAGTCATAGCAGTCATGTCTGCCTTCACCCAGCAGCTTTTGTCACCAAATTATCTTCTGCTTAAGCTCATTCCCTAGTCCTTTCTGATGTCTTCAGGTTCCCCTATTTTTAAGTGAATTTGACAGGTCAAACTTCAAACCGATTTCCTTGTCCAAAAGGGAGGGGAGCTAAGTAAACTCTTCCTTCACCCTCTCTGTTGGAAAATCTCCAGGGCCCTTGTCCAGAGTAGGGCAGTCTCCCAAGACCTGAGCAGAGCAGAGCTACAGGAGCCTGGGGCCCAGTCCCTGCAATGGGATGGGACTGTGGTGCTGCCTCAGTTGGCCCAGGACAGTTTTAATATGTTCACTTTATGAGTAATTTTTTGAATGTAGTATTCCCTCAGGAAGTTATCAGTTTCCCTTGACACGTAAGATTAAATAACATTCACTAGGTTTATCAGTCTTGTGACCTAGAACAAGGGTAGTTCCACATAAATCCACCTCCGATCTTACAATGCCCAACCAGAAGGACCGATTGGATTTGATCAGCAAGTTCCACAATTTCCTGGAACTCCTCAGGATCACAGTCACTTTCAAGTTATTGTCCTGAGGGGCAGCAGAACACAGGTGTTGAGAGCCAGATGGAAGACGCATTCAGGGCCTTCTGTGAGCTCTTGGAGCTGTCTTGAGGAACCTTAGGGTGCTGAGGTCACACAGGGGTAAGGAGGAGAGATCGGTCTCAGCACTTGAGCCGTCTCTAGTCTATAAAGCAATAAGGTCAATGACAAATCATGAAAATAAGAGTGGCCGTGACTGTGCAAATATAAAACTCCAACAACTACTTATTCACAATTGTCAAACCAGGAATAATGTACACACATCTCCCTATTCCCACCTCACCCATCTTCCTACGGTACATGAGCACATATAGGCACACTCACCACTGACACACCCAGGAGAGTGTTTGGGGACATGTAACTTCCAATGCAAACTAGTAAGCATATTTATGTTCTTTCCATGAGATTTCCAGAGCCTAAATCAAAAGTTTCTAAGAACTTCTCTCGGTGGCATATATGAGAACTGATGTGATGTGCCTACCATCATAAATGTGGTAAAAGTTATATTTGCTTATCCATTTTTTAAAGGGCTACTTTACTACATGTTGGTTTGTTGGTGGTGGTGTTTCTATGACAATCTTGGACAATAAAATTTCATCTGACTTTACTTAAAATACCACTTAGCTCATAAGAACAGGATGATTTCGTCCCTTTAATCGACCCTCTGCCACCCTCTCTCCCCCCGCCGCAGAGCCAGCCTCCACCATCCTGCTTATTCCACTTCCTTGCTCGGTCTTTGGCACACTTTCCCTCCTCCCATTCTGCCCAAACTACTTGCACCAAGGTCATCGGTCAAGTGGCTCTTTCCAACTTCTCAGTCAGTCTCAAAGTCATTCAGGACCCAAAGGAGGTTAAGACCCACACTTCTACAAGCCCTTCACAAGGCAACAAAACCCCTGCCCAGGACCTTGCAATCTCCTGTACCCCAGTGACATCCAAATCACCTTTGCCAGCTCTAAACTACCTGCCAACCTCCAAATCCCTCACTTCCAACTGCCATTGGTCCCTATAGGTCTTTATTTTTTTATTTTATTTATTTATTTTTTAAGTAGGGTCCATGCCCAGCATAGAGCCCAACATAGAGCTTAAACTCACAATCCTGAGATCAAGACCTGAGCTGAAATCAAGAATCAGGAGGCTCAACAGACTGAGCCACCCAGGAGCCCCGGTCCCTGTAGGTCTTTAAAAACTATACACTTAGTTCTTTTTTTTTTTTAAAGATTTTATTTATTTGACAGAAAGACAGAGAGAGCACAAGTATGCAGAGAGGCAGGCAGAGGCAGAGGGAGAAGCAGACTCCCCACTGAGCAAGGAGCCTGACGTAGGACTTGATCCCAGGACCCTGGGATCATGACCTGAGCCGAAGTCAGAGGCTTAACGACTGAGCCACCCAGGCGCCCTATACACTTAGTTTCTGCCTCCCCTTACCTTAGCATTCACCCCTCAATAGAAACAAAATAAACAAAAAATTTAGCCATCATGTTTTACTGCCTAGATCTTCACCTTACTTCTCACCCTCCGTCCAGATTTCCAGGCAAGAGATCTGATCTCCAAATCACTCCTACATCCTTTATGCAGCCCTCTCCCATCTTCCCCTTACCTGGCTGCTGTCAAATCCTGTAAATCTAGGAAATTTTCAAAACAGTCCTCTTGTCTACATCCGTGTGAGACACAGTCCAATGCTTAAGGGCTTAAGCTCTTGAGCCAGAAGGGCCTGGTTTACACCCTGATTCTGCTACCTATGAATTCTCGTAACCTAAGCAAGGTGTTTGTGTCTTCTGTGTTTCCGTTTCCTTCTCTCTTAGTGGAAGTGATAGTCTCAATCTCTCAGAGTTGCTGTAAGAATAAAGACAGAGGTGTAAGGGGTGCAACATTTGCGTGACACCCAGCGAGAGCACCGCAGACAGTGGCTACTGGCATCATCCTTGTGTATTTACTGTAATTCAGTCTCCTGTCTGTGCTGGCTGGGAGTCCAAAACAACCCTTCACGCTTCCAGCCCTTAACTGTCTCTCCCCTTCTGTCCAACATCCTTAAAAACAAGTCTGTTCAGGTCACTCCTTGGTTTAAAGACTGTCTGCTGGCTTCTGGCGTCCAGTCAGAAGATTCTACACATATGCTGCTTGATACCGTAGCCACTAGCCACATGGGGCTATTCAGCACATCAGTTGTGGCTTGTCCAAATAGAGATGTATTATAAGGGTAATACACACTGGATTTGAAAACTTGGTAAGAAAATGAATGTAAAATATATCATTAATAATTTTTTAAATACAAAGAGTTATTTAAAGCAGTGACAGACCAAATTTAAAGCAGCTTATCTAGTATCTTTTAAATCACCTTTAAACTACCTTTTTGAATCAATATACTTATAGTTTTTGGTAGCTTCTTATTTTTCTTAGTCCCTTTACTCATGGCTCTTTTCTTCTTCTCTTTTTCCACTTGAAATGTTCGTGGACGGTCTCTGAAGTAATTACATCTTTTTTTGGAAGGAGGGGGATTTAAAAAAAAAACTGGTAAAACACACATAATGTGAAATCTACCATCTTAATGATTTTTAAGTGTACAGTGGCATTAAGTACACTCCCATCATGATGTAACCATCACCACCATCCATCTCCAGAACTCTTTTCATCTTGCAAAATAGAAACTCTGTTTCCATTATAGACTAACTCCTCATTCCCCTCCCCTTAGCCCCTGGAAGCCACTATCCTGCTATCTCTAGGAATCTGACTACTTAGGTACTTCATATAAGTGGAATCCCACAGTATTTGTCCTTTTGTTACTGGCTTATTTTTCTTAGCATAATGTCTTCCAGGTTCATCCATCTGTCAGAAATCCTTTGTAAGGCTGAATAACGTTCCCTTGTGTATACATGTATACATTCATCCATCCATGGACATGTGAGTTGCTTCCAACTTCTGACTATTGTGACTAATGCTGCTATGAAAATGGGTATACAAATAGCTCTCTGAGGCCTTGTTTTCAATTCTTTGGGGCATATACCCAGAAGTGGAATTGCTGCGTCAGACGGTAATTCTACATTCAACTTTTTGAGTAACTACCACATTGTTTTCCATAGCAGCTGCTTTTATATATATAGTAGCCACCCTAATGGGTATAAAGTAGTATCTTGTGTTTTTGATTTGCATTTCTCCAACGATTAGTGATGTTGGGCATCTTTTCATGTGCTTTTTGGCCATGTACATAACTTCTTTGGAGAAATGTCTGTTCAAGTCCTTTGCCCATTTTTAAACAGGTTTTGTTTTTGTTGTTGTTGAGTTGTAGGAGTTCTTTCTATATTCTGGATATTAACCTTAATCAGATATATAATTTGCAAATATTTTCTTCCACTCCATGGGTTGACTTCCACTCTGCTGAATGTGTCCTCTGAAGCAGAGAAGTTTCTCATTTTGATGTAGCACAACTTACCTATTTTTTCTTTATTGCCTGTGTTTTTGGTAATATATCCAAGAAATAACTGCCAAATCCATGTCATAAAGCTTTTCCTCTATCTTCTAAGACTCTTAGAGTTTCAGCTCTTACATTTATGCCTCTGGTCCATTTTAAGTTAGTTTTTGTATATGGTGTAAGGTAAGGGTCCGCCAATCATTCTTTTACGTGTGGATTTTCAATCTTCCCAGCATCGTTTGTTGAAAAGACTGTCCCTTTTCCTATTAAATGGTCTTGGCATTCTTGTCAAAAATCATTTGACTGTATGTGTGAGGGTTTATTTCTGGGCTTACTATTCTATTCCATCATCATCAATAATTTTTAATATTAAGTACATGTTGAAATAATATGTTAGATATATTGGGTTCAATACATTTTTAAAATTAATGTCTATCTCTTTTTACTCTTCCAACGTGGTTCCTAAAACATTTTAAATCACACATGTGGCTTGCATTATATTTCTATTAGTGCTGTTCTCAATGCTCAAACTTGGGCGACCAGGCAATGTGGAGGGGAACAGGTGACACTACGGGAGTAAATGATAGTCTGCAAGCTCCCTTCCTTTTGTGTTTATCATTACAGTGCTTAGGGAGCAGGAAAGTAGTGTGGTTGAGAATTGAGGTTTTTTTAATCAGGCAAGCTCAGGCTTCAATCCTCAAGACCTGCTCTGTCCAATACAGCAGCCAGTAGCTACATGTGCCTATTAAGTACTTGAAATGTGGCTAGTGCAAATTAAGATGCACTATTGTCAAATTCAGACTAGATTTCGAAGACTTAGTCCCAAAAAAGTGATGTGAAGTATCTCATTAGTAACCTTTATATTAATTGCATGTTGAACCACTAACATTTTTAAAAAGATTTTATTTCAGAGAGAGGGGGAGTGAGCATGAGTGGGGGGGGCAGGGGCAGAGGGAGAGGAAGAAGCAGACTCCCTGCTGAGCAGGGAGCCCAACACAGGGCTCGATCTCAGGACCCTGAGATCACCACCAGAGCTGAGGGCAGATGCTTACCTGACTGAGCCACCCAGGTACCCCGAACTATTAATATTTTTTATAAACTGAGTTAAATAAAAATATGTTAAAATTAATTTGACTTGTTTTTTTTAAATTTTTAAGACTTGAGAAAGTTCATGCATGTGCAAGTGCACACAAGAAGGGTGGGGGAAGCAGAGGGAGAGGGAGAAGCAAAGCAGACTCCCCGCTGAGCACAGAGCCCCACACGGGGCTCGATCTCATGACCCTGACATCATGACCTGAGCCGAAATCAAGAGTTGGACATTTAACCAACTGAGCCACCCAGGCCCCTGTTTTTTATTTTTAAAAGATTTTTTTAGAGAGAAGCTTTAGTCTCACAGCAAGATTCGGCAGATTTTCCAAATCACTCCTACTCTCACACATGTAGAGCCTCTCCCATTATCAACATCCCCCACCAGAGTGGTATATCGGTTATAACTGATGAACCTGCACAGACACATCACCACCCAGAGTTTACATTACAATTCATCCTTGATGCCATACATTCTACGGGTTTGGAAACATTTATAATGACATGTATCTACCACTATAGTATCATTCAGAATCATTTTATTGTCCTAAAAACCCTCTGTGCTCCACCTATTTATCTCTCCCTCCCCCTAACCGCTGGCAACCACCAACCTTTTTACTGTCTCTGTAGTTTTGCCTTCTTCAGAATATCATCTAGTTGAAATCATATAGTGTTAGCCTTTTTGGAATGGCTTTCACTTACTAACATGCATTTAAGTTTCCTCTGTGTCTTTTCAAGGCTCGAGAGCTCACTTCTTATTTTTATTTATTTATTTATTTTAAAGATTTTATTTATCTGTCAGAGAGAGTGCACACAAGCAGGGGGAGCAGCAGGCAGAGGGAGAAGCAGGCTCCCCACTGAGCAAGGAGCCTGATGCGGGACTTGATCCCAGGACCCTGGGATCATGACCTGAGCCAAAGGCAGACGCTTCACTGACTGAGCCACCCAGGCACCCCTTATTTTTATTTGTAAAATGTTGCTCCTAGAATTTTAAAATGACATATGCAGCTCACATTATATTTCCATTGGATATTTGTTGGCTTGGTATGGGCAGTTTTCAGTTTGACATCTGCCTGCTTCTTCAGCCACTCAAGTTCATGCCCAGCTACCCCTAGGTTCACTGCACCCTGACACTCCAGCCTCCTTGCCTTCACATATACTAGAGTCCCCTCCCCACTGAGCCTTCTCTAACTCCCTTAACCCTGAAGACTAATTCATGCTTAGACCCACTTCAAATAGAACATCTTCAGTGAAGCTTTTCTAAATTTCTACTGCACTTAAGTCACCTTTATAACACTTTTTACTTTATATTTTCTCTCTTTTTAGTATGTGTCTGATTTTTCCTCTAGAAAAATCTTTGAGCTATCCTTGAACTTAGGGAAGAGGTTTTGTTCATCTTGGGGTCCTCAATCCCTAGCGCAAGGCCTGACACTCTGTAAGCACTCACGGATGTTGAGTGACTAAATGAATGAAAGAAACACAACAAAATTCAGGTTACCCTCCAACGAGAGATAACATATCCACTTAATAATCAGACAGCTCAGAAAAGTATCTTAAATGCAATAAACTAGGCTGGGGGGATAAAAAGCTAGAATTATTCACAAGCTAAAATTTGTGTTTTAAGTTAAATCAGCACCTTAATAATATTTATAAAGTGTGTCACAATTAAGAGGTAGTAAACCAGCCCTAATGGTTAGCAGATCCTGAATGTTGGAAATGTGGGGACTAGCTACAGAAAGTGGATGGTTAAAACCACCACATTCTGTATCCATTAGCTGACAGCCCAGATCCCACCAGAACAGAGGCACTAGAACTGAGCCTTTGATGTCGTTTCCACAGAAAGCCACCAAAATGATTAAAGGGTTGGAAAATGAGATTTATGGGGAATGGCCACAGGAACAGAGACCATGCTGCCCAGACAAGAGAAAAGGCCGAAGGGTGCCTTAATAGCCAGCCTCAATCATTGTTATTACACAGATGATGGCGACCAGATGGTCCTGATTTCCACCAAAAAAAAAGAACACTGAAAATGGACTTAAGCTGCAGCATAAGAGAAGTTGTCTAGTTTTAAGGAAAGAACTTAACAGCTAAGAACTAGCAGTATATAGCAAAGCCAACCCAGACGGTCTGTGGTGTGGCTACTTCAAATGCCTTTAATTATGCTAAGAAAGCGGCAAATAGGTGGGGTGTGTTTAGGCCTTCAACAATCTTTTGTTGAGGGCAAATCCTCAGCTGGTTAATCTTCAAATATACAACCTTAGGAATGAAAAAGAAAGAAAGACATGAAATTGAAACATAGCACCCTCTGGTGTACAGAACTATCTTTCAGTCAAGGAGGATTCTTGACATTTAACAGTATTTCTCAAAATATAAGGTCCAAACCAGGAAAGAGCCAAGAGAAACTTACACCAGGCTAGTCCTCATGTTCCTTTCATTGCTACCTCCATCTTTCTCCAGCACCGACTTGTGGCACTTCCCCTTTGGGAACCAAGAAGGCTCTGACACAGGCAGCCTCAACTTCTGTGAACATTAATCATGGCTATCTTCAATCAACTTTCGAACTAATTCAGACTTTGACACATCAGCTGGCACACAAGCATTTCATTACAAGGCATGGTAATGCTTTCTACCAGGTCATGTGTATCCTGCCCTGCACTCAAGACGACATTAAATAAAGAAGTTAGGGAACACTCTTCCAGTGTGTGCCCCTGAGCTGTCATGGGGTACACAGCCCTTCCTTACCAGTCTCTCTTTGTCTCATGAATGCTAACAGGCCACTTTTTACATTCTCCTAGGTTATATGCTCCCAAACTTTCTGCATATCCCTTCCTTTATTTTTAAGTATAAAAGATATTCTACCAGCTCAAAAAGTCTGGAAACCAATCAAGAATGTTTTGAGGTCTTCTCCGTAGCCTCAGTCCTCTTGGTGCTGGGTAGGAACTTCATTTACATGACACGCATACTTCATTCATGTGACTCACTCCTGCGAAGTAGCTGGGATATCCTAGATGAAGAAAACACAGGCCGTGTGTCCAAGATTTACAACCCAGTGGGGAAAACAGAGAGATACAGGTATAAACAGATAGAGGGGTAAGCTGAACCTCAAAGCTCTAAGTGCTAACGGAGGTCAGGAGAAAGGCAGTGGAAACACCAGAGAACTGTCTGAGTGTTCCTCAGGACATCAGAGTAGAACTTAACACCCTATGGGAGCAGGTCTTAAAGGGTGAGAAGACATCCCCCAGGCATGTCACCACTGGGAGAATAGGGCCAGGTAACACGCTTGCCCTCCTATCTCAAAGGTCTCCTTGAGGAGACATGAGAAATGCACCTGAACAAGCTGACCTCTACACATTACACAAAGCACATACCTAAGCAGCAACAAACAAACAAACAAAAATGATGCAGACTGGGCATTGGCCTGATGGAGGTGTGAGCGGCCCAGAGGGGAGAGCACTGGGAGGCAAGGGGCCTGCCTGGCTGGGAAGCTCCTGTCCAATAAGCCAGCACCCTTGCTTGCGCCCATCTCCCTTGCAGCACTGGCAACCATATGCTGTAACTGTGGAACCAGCTCCCTCCCCCACGAGACTGCGGGCTGAGGCAAGGGCTATATCTTATCACGGTGCCTCTATCACTCAGCACAGACAGAGCTGAAGCCAAATTTGATGAGTAAACTAATTCATCCATATGCATGATTAGGATGTAAAGAGCAGAGCCCTGGACCTATAATCCCAAATACCTTCCACTATCTAGTTCATCTTGTCCTGTTCTTCCTCGTAAGCTACCCATCCTCACCTGGTTCATGTTTTCCTATCCTTTCATTTTACCCTCATAAAGCAACCCCTATCCTCCCACTGGGAAAAGGGGGTAGATATTCTTGTCCCCAGTTAAGAGTGACCTATGTCAAACTGAAAAACAACCAAGCCAAAGAAGTACCAGAGAATTGGTTTCTTGAGCTCTCAAAAGAATGAGCGAGTACTGCGTTGCAAGGGAAAAGAGAAACCCAACCCGATTACAGTGTAAAAATAGGTCAGTGCTTGAATACAGCCCTTCGGGTTACTGGCAGCAAGCCCCTTTTGGTTCTGACTCCAGTGTCACAAGAAAGTGGCAGCACAGTCTTAGAATAAGGGTTCCATAGCCAGCTGGCGGTCTCAGCCTGGACTTCTAGAAGCAGCACACCGGGCCAGGCCAACACTGGGGAGCGCAGGAAGCCTACGTCACTGCTGACATGAAACACCAGAGTTGGTAAGTTTTGTTTTGTTTTGTTTTGTTTTGAACAAATTAGGAGACAATTCAAGGTTGTCCTTATGTTAAGTCTCTCTCCCTTGCATTCAGCTATACTTTATTTAATATGAAAAAAATGAATAGGGTTCAGCTAGCTCACTTACACCCATGCTGGGCCAAGAGCAGCCTCTTTTCCCTGAAAGTTATAGTTATGAATTATCACAATGTTCTACTTGCAACAAATTGTGTGTGTGTACCTGTGTGTGCATGGCAGGGAGGGGCATCAAAATTTTGGTTCTATGTCAAAAAAAACAATGTATATTGCTCAAAAAAAAAGAAGCTAAGAATTACTGGTCAAGAATCTGTGGCAAAGTAGAGAAGGTAAAGAAAAGAGCATTTGAGCAATAGCAAAGAGCATATTTCATAATAGCAGTGGCTGACATTTATCAAATGCAAGGTTCCAGAGTGCTCTTCTGGTAGGGTAATTTTAAGAGGTTCCAGAATAATTCACTGATACATTCTTCTATAAAAATAGCTCTGGCTCATATAGCATCTGGCGTACATGTCTTTTCAAAGAATTCCAAGATCTGAGGTAAGGGCTTTACGCAGGACCGCTCAACCTCAGCAATGATGATATGTACATAGCGGACATCTATTAAACACACTGGTTACAGAACTTCATCTGCAGTGTACTGCTTTACTAGCAAAACGGGGGGGGGGGGGCTATAATTACAAGCATTCCCATCCAAGACCCAATTTCTTGCATGAGATTGAACTTCAGTTCAGTTCCCTTGATACTAAAGCACTCAATACCCAGTATTTGTTTGCCTATGTGTAGAGCTGACAGGTGCAGGGCCTGAAAAGCTGAGCTGAATCTTAATGTAGACATCTAAATTAGATTAATTAGAATTTATATTTCAGCTATTTCTAACAAAGGTTCAGATAACAAGACTAAATAGAAGGAGATAAAGGGTGATAAAGGATTCAGAGAAGGAACTAGAGAAAGAAAGGGAGGGAGGGAGGAAGAAGGAAACACTTACCCAAGCAATGCCTTCTCTACCAACAAACATTTTTGCAGAAATTTACATGATGCTTTTAACCTCTGTTCAGTGTGAAAACACAACAGAAACTTAGAAATTCGGTAGTTTTCCTAACTTGGTATTTCCTTATTCAAAATCTTCAGATAAATTTGAAAAATATTAATATACAGGCAATACATTTCCTTAATGTGCAAAAATACATAAGCAATTCATGCTTTTCCAAAATGGAGCACTCTAACCCCTGCTCCCCTTCCTCCAAGGTAGTATCTTGGTCCACAGATTAGAACCACTAATATATATAAAATTAAAGGAAACTTATCTATCAAGTGCCATTTTTTAAAAAGATTTTATTTATTTATTTGAGAGAGAGAGAGAAACAGCACGAGAGGGGAGAGGGTCAGAGGGAGAAGCAGGCCCCCCGCTGAGCTGGGAGCCCGATGTGGGCCTCAATCCCGGGACTGCAGGATCATGACCCAAGCTGAAGGCAGTCACTTAACTGACTGAGCCACCCAGGCGCCCTACCTAGTGCCATTTGGATTAAGGTACAAGTAATGAAATCCACCAACTCGAATGGCTTACGTCATGAAAGGTTTATAACGGCACGTGTACTGGAAAGTCCAGAGGTTGGGTTTGGTTCCATTGCTCTACAATGAAAACAAGGGCCCATTTTCTTTCTCTCTGCTTTGTTAGCTGTGTCCTAAATGAGTAGCTTCCCTAATGAAGGCAAGACAGCTGTGGCAGTCCCAGGCTTCACATCCCACACCATCCAGAAGGACACAGACAGGACTGGCTTTGGGAAGCCTCTCAAAACACTGCGAGCCTTTTTACCAAATCCTCAGCAAACATTCTGATGGCCTGAACTGGGTCACCTGCCTAGCACTGAACCTTGGCACTGACTGCCACTGGGTTAATCACTGAGGCAACATGCGAGGGGTTACCTGACTGGGTTTACACAGTCAAAACCCACCCCCGGGACTAAGGGTGGGACTGACCCCTGTCTACTGGAAGACAAAAACAAATATTGTCTCTTTGCCATGGAAGGGAGTGGGGATGTAGCAGAGGTGCTGGGGGGACAGGGACAATTACAATGTTCTCCACATCCTACCTGTCACTGTATTTGACCTGGAGATCCCTAGTATCAAGGGCAAACGTGGAAATGCATTTGGAGTGCACTTTATTATTTAACAAAGATGGACATTCACTCTTACACAGAGACAAAGTCTCCTGGAGGTAAACTCAAGGAGAAACACGTCTCAGAACTCTCTGTAAGGGGAAAGGGGTAATGGTGAGGAAGCAGGCTGTATTTGGAAAGATACCATAAAACACACTCAAACAGCCATTCTTTATGTTGATCCTCTAAAAGGCAGAGGACATGCCAGTGAGTCCTAACCAAGCAAAGGGCTGAGATGAAATGGTCTAGATGCTTTCCATTCAAATGATCTAACTTACTACAAAGAGTAGGGACTGACTTACCTTAGACTCCTCCTCATGTATCAAATTTTTAAAAATGAGCTAAAAGGGCGCCTGGGTGGCTCAGCTGGTTAAGCGACTGCCTTCGGCTCAGGTCATGATCCTGGAGTCCCGGGATCGAGTCCCACATCGACTCCCTGCTCGGCAGGGAGTCTGCTTCTCCCTCTGACCCTCTTCCCTCTCATGCTCTCTAACTCTCATTCTCTCTCTCTCTCAAATAAATAAAATCTTAAAAAAAATAAAATAAAAATAAAAATGAGCTAAAAAATTTTAAAACATGACAGAGTTTTTAAGTTATTGTCATTATCAGATTATCCCCTTGAGCATGTGTTTTTATACAGATGCATGTCCTGTCACTTTTTTCAAATAAAAAATAACTGAGTGCTATGAAATGCTCAGCTCCATGCTAAGAAATATGGTAGAAATGGGAGAATTCAAATCCACAGTGTCTCTGCCTTCAAAGAGGACCACCACTACCACCACCGATGACCGAATAAAATTACTCTGTCAGGCACTGTGCCAACGGCTTCACATTTATTTCCTCATTTAACTTAATCCTCACAACAATCCTCATAAGCTAAGTATCATCAATTTACCAAGTTGAGAAACCAAAGTCAGACAGCTACGTAACTTCGCTCAGGTCACACAGACAACAGGCGACAGCTGGGACTCCAATCCAGGTCTTCCTGGTTCCAAAGCTACGCTCTTACCCCACGGCACGTCTGGTCGGCACGAAAACAGACACCCACATCCCGGAAGAGTGAACAGTACAAGACAGTATACTGAAGTGAAGATGAAGAGCTAAGTCCTGGGATGTACAGTTAAGTGCCCCGGGATTCGGAGGAAACCCGAGAAGGCATGTTGTGTGAGGATGAGCATCATAAGCTGCTCTTAGTTGTGTGAGCCCTGCTGATGTCCAGCTGATCACACACCATCCATCCCCTGGTCTCTGACTCATGACCTACTCATGTAACATTTCTGGGTCATTTAACCACTGATAAAAATTGGATGGCCGACAGCATTTCTGCAGGCCTTAGGACATTTTATAGCTTTTGCCAAGGATGGAATCAGTTCTTTCTTTGATATGCACAAGCTTCTTTCTCTGTTCTACAGATAAGGCCATATATAGAAAAAGTAAGTTTGAAATTCTCTGGGCAAATAATAGATGGTATTTCCATTGTTTGGGTATTTAGATGGTTTTTATAACCTTAGCCCTAGGGGTATATGAAAATTGCCTTTGCACATGGGATCAACTGTCACTAACCTCTTAGCAGAGGAGGAAAAAGGTAAATGTAATATAATGTCTGAACAAAATGTACCACTACTTCCTCTGTGTTGGTCTCCATGTACCGGAAAGTCGTGGGAGTGAATGGATGGATGCAGTGTCCCTCTCATGCCTCAGCAGCCTACTTACAGGCAGCTGACTTGCTTACTTCAGGTCAGGGTGACCTCCCAACCTTCAGGGTATGGTTCTAGGGCCCCAGTGTTCCAAGAGAGGGAAATAGCTCCTTATCAAACAGTGGGGAGTCAGAAGCCAGTGACTCAGTGGAAACAGGTGAAAATTTCAGCACTCTGGTACTTCTACAATGAAAAGGCTATGCTACCGGCCCAGTGCCAGTAGGGCTTCTACTCATTCTCAGTGGTATAATGGTGAGGTGCTACCTGGAATTAAGATTGCTGTTATCGAGGCAATGGGAAACAATTTCATTTTCAGAGTCACACTGGGAACCTTGGATTCATTTTTCAGTTTCAACGCACATTTGACTGACTACTGTGTACCAGACTCTATGCTAACTTCTCCTCGCAGCCTCAAACAGTCTTAGGAAATGGACATTATCTTGATCTTACCTGTGTGGAAGCTGAAGCTCAGGGAAGTTAGGTCTATTGTCATAGAGCTGGAATGTTATAGTTAGGTATCAGACTAAATCTCTTAATGCCAAGTCCAGTGTTCATTCCATGTTGTGTCATGGACTCTCCTAGTGCCAAAGATTTGGGGCCTTGAAATATTATCATTCTATAAACTGGAGTTTGGATGGTCATCCTCCTTATGACCAAGCTCTTACTGCGCCCTCAAAAGAGAAAGAATAAGCCATGCTGAAGGGAACTTTCAGAAGGCAAAGGGTGGTTAGGTGTTGCAATGGACAGACTTATGCAGTCTCGAAACCTCAAGGTAAGGACCAACTCTGGAGCAGGGATGGAGAAAAACTTCAGAGAGGTAAGGCCACCTACTGGGGAGAAGGAGATTTTGAGGTTAACAAAAGACCCCAAGCACAGACATAGAGGCAGACAAGCACAAAGAAACTCGTGTGGTGGGACACCTCAGTCGGTTAAACATCTGCCTTCGGCTCAGGTCATGATCCCAGGGTCCTGGGATGGCCCTGCACTGGGCTCCCTGCTCAGTGGGGAGTCTGCTTCTCCCTCTCCCTCTGCCCTTCCCCTCCCCCCTCCCCCTGCTCATGCTCCTTCTCTCTCTCAAATAAATAAATAAATCTTTAAAAAAAGAAAAGAAACTTGTGTGGGAAATCCCTTAGATCAGGTTTTCTCAACCTTGGTATTGACATTTTAGATCAGGTAATTCTTTGTTTTAGGGGGCTGTCCTGTGTATTGTAGGATATTTAGCAATGTCTCTGACCTTTACCCACTAGATGCCTACAGCACCCGCACCCCTGTTGTGACAATCAAAAAGGTCTGCAGACATTGCCAATTGTGCCCTCCCGAGAACCACTGCCTTAGACAAAGGGGTGGCAGCCCCTGGGGCCTGGCTGTACGTGGGGCTGGACAGTAGGACGGGGAGCCATGAGCCACACAGGAAAGGGAGCAGATATCCCATCAACTCCCCCAGGCATGGACTCTGACAACATTCGGACAAAGGGAGCCAAATGTGATCCCACCATGCGGTCCCTTTGAAGAATGCCCAGCAGGACCCTGGCTGGGAGTAGAATGTCTGCAGGAGGAAAGGATTCTAGATCCAGGCAACTTGGCAAGGGCAAATCCTCACTCTTCTCTCTCAGCAACCTGGAGCAAGAGAGGAAGACCCATGGAAGAGGATCTGAGAGGACCCGGATGAGGAGAAACGCTGGTGTGCGATGTGGCCATGACTGCAATGTCAGCTATGCTTTCACCAGCCACCTGCCCCACGCGCACTCTCCCCCCTTGAGCTGCTGCTCCCCACTCCTGGGAGACAGGGAGGAAACAGGAGAAGGGAGAAATGCGGATGGGAGAATCCGGAGGTGAGAGAGAGAGAGAGACTGACAGAGTTTACGAAGGGGACAGTGTTTCTCAGTAAGGAGAAGAAGTGGAACTGGTCTGGGGGTCTGAGGAAAGGAAAGAGGCAGAGAAAGGAATGTTCACAAAAGGCCCACAGAGTGCCAGTTCTGGTAAGGCACATCATATGGGCTACCACATTCGAGTTTCATGGTATCACGTGATACCTGTGAACAGTGTGGGCATTATCTTTTTATGGTGGAGGAAAGTGAGGTGCAGGGAGGGAACCGACGTGCATTTGTTCACAGACGGTGGGCCTCCCCATCTGACCAGAGGCCCAAGGCATGGTTGGCAGCTTCCTCCACACTGTGCCTCCTCCTCTCAGCTCCAGGGCCCATAGCCTCTTGCTCCGCATGAGCTGGAACTGCCTGTCTGTCTGCTCCACTAGACTAGACTGTCAGGGGCTATGTTTTGGGCTCCGTGTCTCCAGCATTTCCTTATATGCCAGGCACAGGCCCTAGAGTTGTGGAGGAAGTAAGCAAGAGCTACGCAAGGCAGACAAAGAACCCGCCGCGGCCCAGCGGTGTGAATTTACAGCCCAACTAATGAGCACAGCCGCTTACATAAGTGTTTCTCCTGCTATGCTAGGCTCGGCAGCCACTTGAGGAAAGAAGGGCTGGCTTTTCCTGTGCTATATATAATCTCTGTTTTGGCAGGGGAGCATACTACAGTTCTACAGCTCAGTCACATTAGATATTAATTTTTTCTTAAAAAATCCAGCAATTTTCTTTTGCTAGTGACGCCACAAACGCATAATATAGACTTAGCTTCACATTTAGATACTTTCCCCACATTTTGAGCATTTTTCTATCTCAACAACATTCTTTATTTCTGGTTCCACTTCGCAAAGCAAAAAAAGGGTGAAATGAGATGCTGAAGAGACAGCTTGCAACACTCCATAATTACAGTCTTTGATGCTGGAACCTCAAGGCTCCAGTCCCAAATGGGACGGTATTTCCCTCTGGTAACTAACTAGGGGCTGATCCATTAACCAAGAATATAGTTCTGATACAGACTAGGCTAGGTTTGTTTTTGCTTCTTTCCCATCTGCTTCCCAGGTCTTAACCCTTGGATCCAGGACTCATGAGTGTAGAATCAGTATTTCACAGACAGAACCATTCATTCGCCCTGGGACTTGACTGAAGATGGTTTTTACTTAGTAAACCTCTCCTTCAGCTATAGTATGGTTACCTGAAAAATGTTTTCTGAAACCTTTAAAAGCATACATTTACTAAAAATTACCATATCAGCTTTATGTTAGTCCTAAAAGTTTCTCTAATTACTGAAAGCCATAGTTCATTATTTTAACATGAGTTGTTATATATATACACACTCACTTGAACATTATAAAATTACATTTCTTTTAGGATATTCAGTTATTTATACTTTTTGCCAATTTGGTTGGGCCTTCCCCCATACCAATTCTTCCAAAATGGTGAGATTTTAAGGAATAAAATCATGTATCTGATATTTTCATGGCAGAACAAGTTAAGAAGAAAAAGAAAAATAGGCTTTCAAAATATGAATTGTATTACATTACTACTAAAGTCTAAGTATTAGTAGAGCTATTATTTCTAGGTATAGCTCTTACAGAGAGGATGTAAGCATTTTGAGACATGGCTAACAATGGGGGTTCAGTTAGAACAAAGGTGGCAGGTCATTATGGTTGGAGTCAGATAAACTGGAGTTCCAACCCAGACTTGGCAACTTCCTAGTGCAGGTCACTCGGGTCTTGAGTAAAGTATTTACCCTTTCGAACCTCAGTTTTCTCTTTTATAAAATGGGATGTTATCAGCGCATACAGGGCAAGGTTCACTAGGAAAATGAGACAAGGTAGTATATGTGAAGGTGTCCTTGCCAGGCATGTAGAGAGTTCAGCAGAAGTCTTGGGGTTCCTGCTTTCATCCTTGCTCCCCGCACTCCCCAGTCACCAGCGTGGCTCCTCCACGTGGTTTCTAAGCACCGTCCCTCTCCTCTCACACAGAGACTGCTGCAGTGACACACACAGCCTGTGCATACGCATATGGGCTGCTGCAGCGCAACCACATTTGCCTTTCGTTCTTTCTTATGTTCTTTCTTTCTTTTTTAAAGATTTTATTTATTTGCCAGAGAGAGAACACAAGCAGGGGGAGCGGCAGGCGGAGGGAGAGGCAGGTTCCCTGGTGAGCAAAGAGCCCGATGTGGGGCTCAATCCCAAAACCTTGGGATTATGACCTGAGCTGAAGACAGACGCTTCACCAACTGAGCCACCCAGGTGCCCCTCACATTTGCCTTTCCAAAACACAGTGTTCATCACCTTCAGTGATGCCCCACAGGCCAGAGTCCACCCACTCAGCCCGGGGTCCTGGTCCTTTCTCAGTCTGGTCCAACCCACTCTTCCTGAGCTCATGCTTCCTTGCAAACCCACAGCTTCCCACTCCAACTCTGCCAGGGCCACCCTCTGCTCAAGCCTTGACACAGCTCCACGGCCTACAGTATAAATTCCAAAGTGCTTCACGTGGCATTTAAGACACACACTATCTGGTCCCTCTCCCTCTCCAGTTCCACGGTCCACCACTCCTTTCCCTCCTCATACTTTGTACCCAAGCAGTTCTACTCACAGTACATGGACACCCACACTGTCTCATCACTGTTCAACCTCACACGCACTCCTCACGTTGCCCACCACACCCTTCTCCTCTCATCTATGTGGCAAACTTCTAGACAACCTACAAACAAATGAAGCGAAGTCTGCCAGGTAATGACTCTGTGTCTTGTACAGTTTTGTTACTGCAGCTGCCACGCTGTCTTTGTTTTTCACATTTTCGTGTAACTCACTAGCCCACTATAAAATGTCTTCCTTGGGTGATGGATCCAAGACTCAGTGTGTCGCACAGAGCAATCACTCAGGAAATGTTTGTGTTGGTAGAAGAAGCTTTCAGCCTAGACCTAGTGGGAAGATCAACTCAAGTGCAGGGCTTACGTGCTCCAAAGGCAGTCTGCGACTCAGAGAGCAGGCAAAGGGAGAATCCAACATTCCCATTTAAAATGTTCGAATGCTGGTGACTGCCAGAGCTCAGAAAAAGAAGCCCCAAAGAAGTTACAACTCTAACATGTCCATTACATTTACCTAGACCTCATGTAACTCAAAACTGCATTTTTCTCCCCAAAGCCTCATTCTTTTATAAAGTTCCCTGCTCGGTGGAATGATTGTGGGCAATCACTTTTGCAGTTTTTGGCGATGCCAGTTTATGGCTATGTTTTTCTGTTCACTGAACTGGCTCATTTCTTCAGGAGAACAAACTGTTCTGCACTGAAGCAGGAATTGGCTGGGTTCTAACAAAAAGATTTTTCCCCCCTGACAGTGTTTTTGCAAAAGACCCAAGTCAATTTATAGCCAAGTAACAAAAGGTCAGAAGGTTAGTCAAGCAATGGGCGTAATTCCTGTGTGTCACAGCCAATAAAGGAAATGGGTGGGAATAAATAGTATGCAATTTTAACCTGAAATTATTTGTGTAAAACTATTATGGTAAACTATACAAAGGGGGCCGTGGCTTCTAATATAAAGGATTTCCCACTCTGATTTTTTTTTAAGACACACTTTACTATGGAAGAACTGAGATGACCTCAAATTCCACATTCACAAGTGGGAAATGTCAAAAAAATTTTCACACTAATTTACAATAAAACTTGGCCATTGTTTTGCAGCACTGAAACAGAAATGTTCACACAAAAATTAAATATCTCATAGTTAGATCACAATTAGATATAACTGCATGGCTGAATTTAATACAAAATCTTTGCCAAAAGAGAGACAAAATCAACCAAAATGATAGGCTAAGGAAACGCTCTACAAAGGCAATAGTTTATCTGTTTTAATCATGCTAGAAGTGCAACAAACTATTGCATTATTCAGTGAGCATAAGAACAACAACAATAAGAAATGCCTGCTTTTAAAGCAGACAAAAAGAACTGACATCACCAGCCAAGCAAGCAGAAGACAGATGAGTAACAGCCTGTGCTGGGCAGCCAACCAGGCCCAGGCCTGTGGGTCTGTGTGGTAAGGAAGCCTTTCAGATGTCCAGGCTGTTGGAAGCCACCCCCCCATCCATCATGATGTCTACAGAACTCACTCTTTAAAACCACTGAATAATCCAAAAAAAACCCACAAATGGTTAAATAGAACACCATCAGAGTTAAGACAAGATGATGTAAATGGTTTCTCCCCCAACCTCCTTGCTAAGTACAACTACAAACCCTGGAATTAACATGAGAGGCAACCAAAGGAGAAGTCCGAAAGGTGGAAAAAGGAAGGCCAACAGTGACCCCAGGACTGGAGGACCAACGCAGCAGCAGAGCATCTTATGACTGCCGCCTACCCGCAGCCCAACAGAAGAAGGTGGCCAAGACCCAATGTTTCCCAAGCCCCAACCTAGGAACAGAAGGCAATCCAGGTCAGCTCATCCTTTCCCATTACAGAATGGGAGTTTTGCTGGCAGCACCAACAAAGATAAAACAGGAGCCCACTGACAAGAGAACAGTTTGGGGAAGCACTCTCCCTCCCTGCAGGGCCCTAGGAGGTACTCTTCATCCCAGCAGGATAGAGACTCCCTACCCTCACCTAGAGGTACCAGATAGCATGGCCTGGGGAAACGCCTTCATCAGCACGAGCAGAGACCAGTGAGAGCCCCAGCTACATCAGATAAACCAAGCAGACCAAAATAGTAAAAACAAAGGCTCTAAAAAGAAACTGTCAGTGGAACCATAACCCACAGAAGTAGATCCCAACCTGTGAGCTAAACCTAAATAGGGTGACTGTCCGGTGAACGAAAAGATTAAATAGGACCCAGAGTCTCCTAATATAATAGACAAAATGTCCAGAAGAGAACTGAAAATCACCCATTATACCAAGAATCAGGTAAATCACAACTTGAATGAGAAAAGATAACCAACTGACACCAATACCAAGATGAATCTGATGTTGGAATTAGCTTACAGAGAACTTTTAAGCAGCCATCATAAAAATGCTTCAATAAGCAATCATAAATTCTCCTGAAACAAATTAAAAAATAGAAAATCTCATCAAAGAAACAGAAGTTATAAAGAATCAAATGAAAATGACAGAACAGCCTAGAAGAGGAAATTCTTCTATTTTAAATTGCCAGGTTGGTATCAATTTAACACCCTCACTTCCTTGTCTTTTTCAGTCTTTTCTAACTTTATCCAGAAACCCTATGATAACCTTCCTACCACAAAAGGCCCAATCCTTTTTCTGGTATTTTAAGAAACCCTCAAAGTAATCTTCAATTTTTCCTTACCCTATACTTCTACATCCAATCTATTATTATAAAGGAGATTCAACACAGAATGCAGACAGTAGCAGATATAATGATTTTCAGGCCCCCCATTAGATACTTACAATTTATAATATTTAAAATTCTTTTACCAAATATTACCTTTGCCCTTTTGTAACACAACTAACAAATGAACTTTGTTAAAGTCAAAGTTGAAATCTCTGACCAAGACTCTTTCATGTATAAGATACTTGCTTGCATCCTAAATCCCAATTCTACCACTTTGTCGCTTTGGGCAAAATTCTTAACCTTTTTGTGCCTCAGTTTCCTCATTTGTAAAAAAAAAAAAAAGAGGGATCATCTAGTATCTCTCTCACAAAATAATGCCATAGGAAGATCAAAGGCAGCTTCATGGGGAGGGGAGCAGGAACTGGATGATCTGGGACTTAAAGGCAGAAAAGGGCAGAGAAAGCTTGGTGGTGCGAAAGTATGAGGTACACACAGCCTAGTAGGGTGTAATAGAAGTTATGTGGGGGTGGGTTGGAAAATTTGTGGCTGGAAAGGATCAGGATCAGATGGTGGAAAGCTCTGCTAATGAGTGTAGACTTTGTTCTGCAAAAAGTAGTTTGAAAAAATGACCATTTATGTGCTCTACCAGGTTAGCAGAGGTGAGCCTTCTAAATTGTCAACCAATAGCCTATCCTTGATTTCTCTGATAAGAAATGCTGTTCATCACTTATCCACTGTACTTTTTAAATAGAATAACTAAAAATTCATAATCATTAGTATTTTGCCAACACAAGGCGTGAGGACAAGCCTCTACTCAATAAGAAAGCCCAGAGCCTCTGGAAGAAGGGCCAGGCAAGAGATTACCAACAGTGTTGTGGAATCAAGTTAGCACCACTCTAGCTGGTTCATTGCTTTGAGGTTCAACTTGGAATCTGACCCGAGAGATTAAATTCAGGAAGGGAGAAATGTCTATGCAGCAGAGAAGAGTTGGTTCCCTCTGGACACTGCCAGCTGGCCAAGCTACACCTCTCCGAGCTCACCATGCCTTAGTAAACATATTTCTGTTTGCCATAAGCACTGAGCAAACCCACAAAGCCTTCCCAAAGTGTCTTCAACATCAGAGCCTGAGAGGAGTGGTCCAGAGAAGAGAAATGGTGCTTTATGATTAAAAGCACCAAATACAACCTCAAAGTTATATAAATGAAATGTATGAAGTATACAGGAAATCACCTTTTCTTTTAAGCACTGTTGGAAGGAAATTAAAATAACAAAGTACGCATAAAGAGGTTTTTAAATTCTAGGATTATATAAGGGCAAACTTTTATCTTGAGGTAAACCAAGCTATGTGAATGAGGGAGGTGGGTGGGCTGGTTCAGGCTCAGAGGTGCAGTCTCCTGGTCTGTGAGCTCCATGCGGGCAGGGACCATGACTCTCTCTCTCTCTTTTTTTTTTCTAAGATTTTATTTATTTATTTGAGAGAGAGAATGAGATAGAATGAGCATGAGAGGGGGGAGGGTCAGAAGGAGAAGCAGACTCCCTGCTGAGCAGGGAGCCCGATGCAGGACTCGGTCCCGGGACTCCAGGGTCATGACCTGAGCCGAAGGCAGTCGCTTAACGAACTGAGCCACGCAGGCGCCCCGGGACCATGACTCTCTTGATCATTGCTATATTCTCAGGGCCTAACACAGTGCCTGGCGTGCTCACAAAATACTTGTTGACCAAAAATGGTCTAGTCCCCAGCTTTCTAAGTTCAGAAATACAATGTTTTTTTAGTTCACTGAGATTATGAGATTCTTAATTGGGTGGGCCAGCCAGAACTGGTTTAATATCAGCCAAACTCAATGGAGACACACTAGATCTTCCCCCTCATTTTTATCCAGGAGCCTTTCTGTTCTGTCATTTATGCAGAGCTGTCCTTTCCCTACATCGGAGCATCTGGGAAACAGAATCCCTAAATCAGGCTATCCCTCATCAGGTACAAACGTAGAGCTTCTAAAGAAGGTTATCACCTGCATATGTAGCAAGCCCAGCTTTGTAACAACCAAAATGTCTGTGCCAGGCTGGTGGGGCGCCTTCCATCCTGTGGATGGAGCGATCTGTACTCTGACAGAGTCCAAATCCTCCTAGACTCCATGCAGACTCCCAGTAGGCTGCCTCTTTGCAACATTCTTCATCTGAACACATTATAAACCTCCAGCTTTTATGATTTTTCTATTTACAAGGCTTTAAAGCTTGTCTGCTTCCTCATGACCAAGGAGAGACTTTCATCTACACATGCTTCCAGAGGACCGCTTGGGTTTGGTCATCTCTGCATGGATGGGCACCAGTTTTCAAGACCATTTTGGTCTTAGCAGCAAACAGTGAGTGAGGCAATATCCTCAGAGAACACAAGGGTACTAATTGATATCTTTGGACTCATGACTCTGTGTCAAAGTCTGGTTTGGATTTTTGTTTTTCCTTAAATGCAGTATCTTGCACTAATTTTCTGCCCACTTGGCCTCATAAAAATTTCAGAAAAATCTCCCATCAGCATAGCTTTAGAAAGGTCTGGGTAATTCAACACATCACAAAATGAGCCCAAGGCAACACTGTGGCAAGCCACCACTCTCATTTACCCACTCAGAGAGGGGGGCTGAACTCCAAGCTTGCCTCCTATTCTTAAGCCAGTTTCTACCCAGGACCAAATTGTTTCTCTAACCTGTGATGGCTTTTTACTGAAAAGAAAATGAGATAGGGAGAACACAGAAAACTTTGGTAACGAATCTTGTCAGTTTTCTTTTTTTAGTTTCAGCTAATTTTAGACTTATAGAAAAGTTGCAAAAATAGTAGAGTTTCCATATATCCCTGACCCAGGTTCCCCTGAGGTTAACATCTTACATGAGCCTAGTGCATTGAACGGAACCAGGACATTAACACCGGTTCAATACTATAAACCAAAAATCTTCTTCAAATTGCACAAGCTTTTTTCTACTAATGTCCTTCTTCTGCCCCAGGATGCTATCCAGAATGCCTACTATATGTAGTCATTTCTTAGTCTACTGCAGCCTGTGACAGAACCTTGATCTTTCCTTGTCATTTGTGTCCTTGACACTTCTTAAGAATATTTACCAGTTATTTTAGGGGTGCCTGGGTGGCTCAGTCAGTTAGGTGTCTGACTTTGGCTCAGGTCATGATCTCAGGGTCCTGGGATCGAGCCCTCCTGCATTTGGCTCTGAGCTTAGTGGGGAGTCTACTTCTCCCTCTCCCTCTGCCCCACCCCCAGCTTGTGCTCACACTCTTTCTCTCTCTCAAATGAGTAAAGTCTTTAAAAAAAAAAAAAAAGAATATTTATCAGTTATTTTGTTGAATGTCTCTGATTTGGGTTTGCCTGATGTTTTCCCCTGATTACACTGAGGTTATGCATTTTTTTTAAGTTTTTAATTCCAGTTAACACAGTGTTATATTAGTTTCAGGTGTACAAGATAGTAATTTGACACTTCCATACAACACCCTTTGCTCATCATGACAAGTGCACTGCTTAATTCCCCTCACCTATTTCACCCATCCCCCGAGGTTATGCATTTTTGACAAAAATACGACAGAAATGATGTTGTGTTCTCCTTTGTGCATCATACCAGAGGGTTCATGATAGCAATATGTCTTATTACTGGTGATTACTGGTGATTGACCTTGATCATTTGGTTAAGGTGGTTTCTCGGCTACAAAGTTACTACCTTTTCTTTCTTTTATAGTTAATAAACATTTTGAGAGTTTGAAATGATGCAAATTCTGTCTTAAGGGACTGTCTCCCTCATTCACAAGTCTGGCTCACTTTCCTTAAAAACTCTAAGAGATTAGTTGATATGATTTCACTTTATTATTTCTGTCATGCAAACACTTAGCTATTACTCTTTTGTTTGTTCAAGGAGTTATATTTTTCTTCTGCTTATAAAAATAGCACGCTGTCATTGTAAAAAAAAAAATCATCATGGAGAGCTCATAACCGTACTTTTAGAGATTGGTACTCGTTATGGACTACATGTTTGTGTCCACCCCAAAATTCATGTTGAAACTCTAACTCCCAATGTCATTACATGGGAGGGCCTTGGGAGGTGATTAGGTCATGACAGTGGAGCTCTCCTGAATAGGATTAGTGCCCTCACAGACGGGACCTCTAAGAGCTCTTTCTCCTCCCCACCATATGAGGATATAACAAGAAAAAGGCCACCTGCAACCCAAAAGAGGGCTCTCACCAGAACCTGACCATGCTGGTACCTGATCTCAACTTCCGCCCGTGCGAACTGTGAGGAATAAATTCCTGTTGTTTATAAGCCACCGAGTCTGTGGTATTTTGTTATAGCAGCCTGAACTAACACAGCATTATAGTTTGACATATATATATACACATATATATATATGTATGTATGTGTGTATATATATATATTCCAGTGAACCTTTTCTCCTCTTTTAATACCAATGAAGTTAGATGCCATGGACTAAAATCCCAACCCCACCACAGACCCCAGGCAAGTCACTTACTTTTGTGTGCTGGTTGGCCAGCATGTTATTTGCAGATGGGGTAAGCAAAATTAAATAACAGTTTTTTTGGAAGAACTATTCAGTAAGGCAGAAATAAAAATTTTATAGCCTGTATTTAAGTGAAAGCAATCCAACACTGCCATGGGGAGGGTGGGGTCACACAGTGGACGTCTGCAACTCCAGATGCCACATCGGGACCAAGGTTAAAGTTGTCCATTGCTGAATTCCTTAAAAACTTGGGGGAATGCTACCTGGCTCCCAGAATTTACCTGTTTCTAGTTTTTCAAGTAAGGCTCCAATAGTCTATAAATTTATCACTTTTTTGTGTGGTCCGAATGACAATCAGGAAAAGGTCATCTCTCCTATCTTCCCCCAGGACAACAGCAGCAGTAATAACAAGAGCAGCTAACAAGCATAGAGCACACGACATGCAGTGGACACTGTTCCTCCTGAGCACTTCAGAAGCTCTAGCTCATTTACTCCTCATCACAATCCTTGGCAGTAGGTATTATTATTATTGCCTCCAGTTATAGGTGAAGAAACTAAGGCATAAAAAGGCTAAGTAACTCCCAAGGTCACTCAGCTAGCTAGTAGCTGGTAGAGCCAGGATTTGAACCCAGGCAAACCTAGTTCCAGAGCACATGCTCTTAGCACTAGGCTCTCCTGTTGTCAAAAGAGTACAAGAACACATTATCATTCAGAAGAGAGGCACACACCATGAATTAGAGTTCTGGACAAAGCTGAATTGAACAAAAGACTCAAATGACAGAAGAAAACCACTTCCAGATACGGAGAGACCTCAGAGAAGAAACCAGGAGAAATTTCCAGGATCTCACATAATTCGTGATCAAAGAGGGTCACTAAAGACACAGCCTGGAAATATCTGAAAGCAATGTGCAGAAGGAAAGAGAAAAAAAGAACTCCAAGAAAACAAGTTAAACAAGCAGATTATGTGAAAGGGAATCCAGCAGAGTTTTGACTCTTTTTTTTTTTTTTTTTTTTGGTAGCAGAAGCCCAGAAAAAAGGCAATGTAAGATATAAGACCCAAAGAAAAAAAAAGATGAGCAAATCAAAACACTTCAAGCTGTCATCTGTAAACAAACAAAAATGATGCCACCCCACAGACCAGGTGTCCTGTCACTCCTCTGCCACTGAGCCATCTCCAAAAACTGTACTCAACAGCCACCTGCATCTCCTTAGCACCTCCTGACTCCAGTGTGAGCCGACTTAGGAACTCTGTGGGAACTGGGCATGCTCACATTACTACCTGTTGTCTAATTGAGAAAACCAGTGGCTTGGCTTCTTCTTATCCTACTGGACCTCTAGGTAGCCATTGCTGGCCACTGCCCCTCATAGGAAATCACCTCTTCCACATGGCTCTTTTCTACTTCTCCCCCACCTCTTCCTCTAGCATTAATTTGGCATTTTGGTCTAGTTTGCAATCCCATTTACTAGCTTAGTAATGATGCCTTGGAGTCTTAGTTTTCTGGCCCACAAAGTAGAGTAGCAATAATTTCCATACACAGGCTACAGAGAAGATAAAGGAAGCCATCTGAAAAAGCTCTTGTCACCCTATGTGGGACATGTACTACAGTGCTTAGTACATCTCAATTTCCTGCACATAAAGAACCGGTCTTTGCCCAGAGACATCCTAAGCCCTTTTTATTTTCTGTCTACATGTTCTACCTGTGGGTTTACATCTATTCTCATGACTCTGACATCCTTGGAGCAAGCATTTCCCACCCCTTTATCTCCAGGCCTCACATCCTACCCCTGACTTTTTGACCCATGTTTCCAACTGCCCCTAGATATGTTTCCCTAGCTCTCTTCAGGAGTTCTTAAATTCAACAAATCCTACAATAAACTCTTCTTTGTCTCTCTCCAAATGAATCTCTGCAATCCCCTCGGGACCCTTTACCCCACTCTGTAAGTTGGCCAATATTTCCACCATCTGTTATCACCTTCCCTAAAACAAACCAACAAACCCCTCACAGTCATCCTCTCATTCTCAATCTCACCTGAGTCAGATACTAGCATTTTTAGACACTGCTTCAAAACACCTCATGTTCTCTTCTCCATCACCACTGCTGCCACCTTGTTCAGTTCTCATCACCTCTTACCTGCATGACTGCCAGAGCTGCTTAACTGACTTCCTGCAGTCCATGCTTCACACCATAGCCAGAGTTATCTTCCTAAAAACAAACTTGAGCATGGTAATCTCCTGCTTTAAAGCCTCTGTGACACAGCCCACAGGATCCAAATGGAAACTTGTTGGTCAAGCACTTGAGGTGCTTCACAATGTGGCCCAACATCCCTTTGTTCAGCCTCTCTCCAGCCAGGCTTTGAAAAACTTGGGCAATGAACTTGGGCACCTTCAGGCCCTACCCCTTTTGCTTTATCCTCTATCTCACAAAGCTCTACTGGTACAGTAGCAGCAGCTCCCAGGACGCCTTCACTGACTCACCAAACCTGACTCCGACTCCCTCCCTCCCTCCCCCCTTCCCTCCCTCCATGTCTCCAGGACACCTGACACATCACATCTTTTGCCATTGTTAGTTTGCATGGGGGCCACCTCCTCATCCAGAAAGGGGACCTTGAAGGCAGGGTCAGAACCACCTTTATCTTCGTTTATCTCCTGCACCTACCTCAGCTTCCATCCAGCTCAGAGTGACACCTCAGTGATCGTTAATTAACTGAATTCAGGAATAGCAAAATACTTATGAGTACCAGGCTGAACCCCAGAAGAATGAGTACACCTCACAGAACAAATGTAAAATGTGAAAGGAAAAAATAAGGGGGTAGATAAGGAATAGGGAGAGGGGGTGCCAAAACAGGGAGAAACAGAGTTTCCTTATATGGAAGGAAAGGAAAGTTCCTGCTTTTGCTTTGATGATAGTAAATAAATATAGAAACAAATGTTATTTCTGGCACTAAGAAAACTCAAAAGATTGTTCACCTTTAAAATCTGTTTAAAAGTTAAAAGGAAAGAAAAAACATTTCCCCAAAACAAAGGTGTAACAGAAAAGACACAACTAAGAAATATAAAAATCAAGAAGTTATGTATAGAAAATATAACAAATGCAACAGCAACCATGAATTAAAGAGGATAAATTTAGACATAAGTCATAGAATCTTCAGGATTAGTTTAACAGAAGACAAAACCCAACAATATTCTGCTTGAAAAAGATAAGCTCTGAAATGACATTAATGAAGTTAGAAAATGTTACAAAATCACCACACAAGGTATCTATGGACAATGAAAAGAACAGAGGACAAACATTGCTTTGAGTATTGTCAAGAAACAAAAATAAAAACTAAGCACACAACTAATAACATTGAAAAACAACCAAAAAAACCTAGAGAAACTTTTTTTTTTTTTTTAAGAAAGGAGTTAGTTATTTTGAAAGCAAAAACCAAAATACTTTGGAAGGAACCTTAAGAAACAGACGGGAGTTGCTGCTTAGGAGAAGGAATTGCCTGCCTGTGGAACAGGAGTAGGAAACTGCTTTTTCACTGCCTCTTTTCTTACTTTAAAAGTTTTATATTTCTATTAAAAGTTTCCGTGAAGAGACTAAAAGTGATACTATGGTAAATTTAATTTTTTAAAAAAGAAATGCAGGAAGTTGGAACAACCAGACATAAAGAAAGGCAATAAAGTTGTAGGAGAGTGGATTGTGTTTATTAAATTTGGAGGGGCACCTGAGTGGCTCAGTCAGTTAAGCATCTGACCCTTGATCTCAGGGTCTTGGGTTCAAGCTCCATGTTGGGCTCCACACAGGGCACGGTGCCTACTTAAAAAAAAAAAAAACTAAATAAATGGATTTTCTATTAAAAATGTAAAATTCTAGGGGCGCCATTTGCAACAACATAGATTGATCTAGAAGGGTATGCTGCTAAGTGAAAGAAGTTAGAGAAAGACCAATACCATATGATTTCACTCATACATGCAATTTAAGAAACAAAACAAATGGACTAAGAAAAAGAGAAACAAAAAAACAGACTCTTAACTATAAAGAACAAACAGATGGTTACCAAAGGGGAGGTGGGTGAGGGGGATGGGTAAAATAGGTGATGGGGAGTAAGAGCACACTTATCATGATGATCACTGAGTAACATATAGAATTGTTGAATCACTGTAGCATACACCTGAAACTAATACAACACTGTATGTTAATTATACTGGAATTTTAAAAAATTATTAAAAAATAAAAAATAAAATTCTGATGCTATGCCTCATCCTAGACAAATTGTCTCAGAATCCCTGGGGGTGTGACCAGGCATTAGTATTTTATAAAGCTTCTGAGAGGATTCTAGTGTGCAGCCAAGTAGAGATATCACCGGCACATGCTTATATGTTTAATTATCTAAATATCTAAAAAATACAATGCAAAAAGTGTAACCGTTTGAGATGTTAGCAAATGGAAAGACAAACATTGCTGTAAGGGAATGGGAGTTCAACCTGAAAGGGGATATAATTAGCTACTGTGCAAATGTCTCCAATACACTGCAATTCAGGCAAAGAAGCAGGCAGTTGCCTAAGTTATTGGAGGGGGACATGACCCACGCCACAACGAAATAATGGCAGCAAGAGGTAGGTAGTCTCTGCTCAAGTGCTAGTGAGGATAGGAAGCATGTATGAGGATTCAACAGAGACTGAGGTGGAACAGGATTACCTGCATACCTGTATGAGGTTAGATGTGAGATAAATTCCTAGAAATGCAATTGCTGAGTCAAATGTATGTGCCTTTAAAAGTGAAAGGTCAATTTCAAAAGATCTTAAAAGTGAAATAGAAAAAGCATGATGTGTAGAATAAATAAAACATCTTACTTGATAGGTAGGAGTGGATCAGGACAAATGAGCTCAGCTGGAGCGAGACAAGATGGCTCAGTGTTACCAGGTAGTAAGTGCAGAGACTAACATAACAGAGAATTCTTGGTGATTCCAATTTGGCTTTGCCCTTCCTATTAACTTTGTTCCCTCAGCAGAAATCTAAAGGAAAAAGAGGGCAGGAGCCATGTGCCTATCTGAGAGGAAAAGTTTTTTTTTTAAAGATTTTATTTATTTATTTGACAGAGAGAGAGAGCATGCGAGCAAACGTGCAAGCATGAGCAGAGGGAGCAGGAGAAGGAGAAGCAGACTCCCCGCTGATCAGAGAGCCCAATGCAGCATGACCTGAGCCGAAGGCAGACGCTTAACTGACTGAGCCACCCAGGCGCCCTGGAAAAGATTTTTTTTTTTTTAATTTTATTTATTTCTTTGAGAGAGAGAGAGAGCAAGTGCCAGCGGTGGGGAGGGGCAGAAGGAGAGGGAGAGAGCGAATGTCAAGCAGACTCCACACAGAGCCCAAAGCGGGGCCTGATCCCACAACCCTGAGAACATGACCTGAACTGAAATCAAGAGATAGACACTTAACCAACTGAGCCACCCAGGTGCCCCCCTGAGAAGAAAAGATCTGAGGCAGGAGCATTTCTGGATCGACTGGGAGAGCAAGGAGACCAGTGTGACTAGAACAGTTGGTGGGAAGGTGAGCACTAGAAAATGGGCATAAAGTTCACTTGTGAATAAGCTTGTCTTATGCCATTTCTAGTTTGGAGGAGTCACATACAAGGCCACTAAACAGTTTTTACTCAGTCTACAACTCAAAATTAAAGAATGAGCACGCTGGAAGTTGTCATATATCTAACAGTAGCCCTGTGGCAATTCACCATAAGGCAAGAAGTTCCAGAAGTGACAACAGTAGAAACATATCCATGGACTGTGTGGCCCCAGACTTGTGGAGGAGTGATGTTGCCATGAAGTTGTCAAAGTCAGAATGATGTGCACAGAACTTCCAGCATTATGTACCATCAATGGCTCTGACTCCATTTCTTCCCTTTCCAAAAATTTCAACTCAGCACATGGAAGAAAAGTTCTTAACTTTATAGTGAAAAATAATGCAATAGATTTCCTTTGTTTAAAAAGTTTTAACAGCAGCAGCAACAACAATAGAACCCCAAAGTCTAAGCACAAGCTGAGTGGCTTAATAACAGAATAAATTGAGTTCACAACTCAATAAATAAATAAACGACCCCCAAAAAAACCTTAAGTAGGGCACATCTACTTCAGCAAGTGAAGGCTAGGTCTATTCACATTGATTATTTGCCAATCTGCTTTGTCTTTAGTATCACATTTAGCATTGAAAAACATTTCCTATTCCAGAGGGCAGCCTGAGCATATGACTTGGAAAACTGGTATTCAAATTAGTATTCTAGTTTTTTTTCAAGTCAGTCATTTAATAAAATGAAAGCTTAAGTCTCGCACTCAGACTAAAAGTTGGCCTCAGACTAAACCGTTACATTACAGAGACACGATACACAACTCAACTTTTGTAATACCCAGCAGTCAGCCTAAGATATAACAAGTTCTCACCTAAATTGTATAGTCAGTGCAGATTTTTAGATTAACAAAAAGAAGAATCATTTGATCAAAGAGCTCAGAAATAAAAATGGAGGGAGGAGAAAATAAAGAATGTTTAACAACAATGCAAAGACTAAATATAGCTCTGAAGACTTAGGTATTAAAAAGTCTGATAACCGATATGGCAAGAAACTTGTTAAAATTCAGAAGCATACTATTTACCCAGGAAACATGCTTCTTCCTCCCTTCATTGGTCTCTCCAGTTTCTCCCTTCATTTCTTGCAGCCTTGTATGCATCTTGAAAGGTCCACGTGTTGCTTCTGCAGCTGCAGTTCAGTCCTGAGAAAGAAGGAACATACCATTACTTTATGAGAAGAGATAAAGTACTTTCTAGGAAGTGGAGTTATCCAAGCTCATCAATCTCCTTTCCTAATTCATTTCCACCACAACTATACACAAACAGAAAAACCAAGGCTGGGGGCGGAGAGGAAGGAGAGTAAAAGGGGTTGTACAAATACAAACTAGCAATTTGAAACTATAAAAATGCTAGGAGAAACTGAAAAAAATATAAATGGAAATAAGGCAAACTCAATTCTCTCTGATAATAGATCAGAACAAGAGGATTCATAAAATATGTAATTTTATATGATTCATAAAATCAGTGATTTTAACTCTTTCCACTAGTGAGTTTCCCTGTCCCTCTTCTAGCTAAGTTTGAGATGGCTTAACAGAGATAAGAAAATTAACCAACGTGTGGCCTTATAACTCCAAGAATGCACACCATTAAAAATGTGCTGTTTTCGAGTATGGAGGTTCCTTAAACAGTTGAAAATAGAGCTACCATACGATCCAGCAATTGCACTACTGGGTATTTACCACAAAGATACAAATGTAGGGACCCGAAGGGGTACGTGCACCCCAATGTTTATAGCAGCAATGGCCACAATAGCCAAACTGTGGAAAGAGCCAAGATGTCCATCGACAGATGAATGGATAAAGAAGAGGTGGTATATATACACAATGGAATATTATGCAGCCATCAAAAGGAATGAGATCTTGCCATTTGCAACGACGTGGCTGGAACTGGAGGGTGTTATGCTGAGTGAAATAAGTCAATCAGAGAAAGACATGTATCATATGACCTCACTGATATGAGGAATTCTTAATCTCAGGAAACAAACTTGAGTGTTGCTGGAGTGGTGGGGGGTGGGAGGGATGGGGTGGCTGGGTGATAGACATTGGGGAGGGTATATGCTACGGTGAGCGCTGTGAATTGTGCAAGACTGTTGAATCACAGATCTGTACTTCTGAAACAAATAATGCAACATATGTTAAGAAAAAAAGAAAAAGAAGAAGATAGCAGGAGGGGAAGAATGAAGGGGAGTAAGTCGGACGGGGAGATGAATCATGAGAGACAATGGACTCTGAAAAACAAACTGAGGGTTCTAGAGGGGAGGAGGGTAGGGGGATGGGTTAGCCTGGTGATGGGTATTAAAGAGGGCACATTCTGCATGGAGCACTGGGTGTTATGCACAAACAATGAATCGGGGAACACTACATCAAAAACTAATGATGTAATATACGGTGATTAACATAACAATAAAAAAATTTTTTTAAAATGTGCTGTTTTCTGATGCTCTTCCATTCAAAGCCCTGGGGCTTTCCTGGCATGGATTCTAGTGGTACAAAAAATGGTCCAGACTGTGAGTTCCAGGCCAAGGAACCATGTTATCACCATCCCTGTCTTGACCCTTACCCCAATGTCATCCCACTCTGCCCAGTGCCAACGATGAGCACACAGTATGAACTCTCAGTGAATGCATGAGACAGTAACTATGTGTCTTCAACAAACCACTAGAGAAGCTTCATGCAATCTTAAAATTTCTCGGGAAACAGCTGAAAAACTACGGCTTTTGAGTTCTTTCTTTCCCAAAGCCTTCTCTTTGGTTAAGATGCTCATTAGCAGTAAAGTGGCCCTAAAGTGAGTATACCAGAGGCTCTCAGAACTTCGGATAGAACAGTGCATTGGCACACAAGAGAGGGTCAGAACTAGAAGCGTCTGTGATTGTAAACAAGTCTGCCCCTCACCAAAGCAGCTCCTACTCATCCTTCACCATTATTATTCCGTCTTTAATGTTCACATCTCGAGCTTTTACTCTGTGTCAGGCACTAAGAGCTTTAACTACATTAACTCATTCAATCTTTATAACACCCATATGTAACAGATTTCATTATACTAATTGCCTGGGTGAGGAAACTAAGGCACAGAAAGGTTAAGCAAATTGTTCAAGGAAATGCATTATGCTGCTGTCAAAGGTGGGGTCCCTGGGCAAAGAGAAACCCACAATAAGCAGCAGCGTCCTCTGCATACCTCACTTTTTTCTACTGCTGTCGTGGGAGAAGAGCACCATGTCCAGTTAAATTTGCTTTTGTGGGAAAATTTTCCTAATTAATAATTTATTGAAAAACTTAACTTTGAATTCTCCACAACTTAAAAACTGATCTGATCTCTTCTTATTTTAAAACATTATCCAGTGAACATAACAAAAAGATCTTCCTAATTTTGTGGAAGTCAAAAGCAGTAATTATCATAAGCTGAATACTCATATTTACCCACAACTTCAGCTTATTATATTTATTCCAGATACTTTGCTATGCTTACCAGATCCCTTCTAACTGAAATCATGAAGCCCTTGCTCAAGCAAGGCATTTATTCTTCCACACTCTAGTTCAGTTGAGTGGGACACGATGTTAATGATGCCAAAAGCTGTGGGTTCAATCCACTACAAACCAGTTAGCTTTGTTTGCTTCATGTCTACAAACTCTTAGCCTGGATGGCACATTCTGGATCCTATAAGGAACCAGGTGGGAGTGTGCAAGACAACTAGCATAAAGCCATCTGCTGGAGAAACAAGTCCACAAATAACACAGGGGCAGAACTAGAACTATAGGATAGAAGCACCAATTTCATTTTAAAGAAAAACTTCATGATCATTGGCAAAGCACTTCTACATTTTTGAGTTCTTCTCAATGCCAGATATTTTGCCAAAATCTAACCTAAAGTCCTTCATTCAAGAAGTTAGAAAATAAGAAACTAAGATTTTTAGTTTTTGTACAAGCTCTGCTTGACTGATCTGAAAACTGAACTTTCTTACACCTGACACCAATTCCACTGACAATAAAGCATATGTGACGGTTGATGGTTTCAGAAATTGTCACAAAAATCTCTAGCAGTGCAGCACAGCAAACCACTAGAAAAATCTTATTGCAATTGCATGTATATGGCTTAGTCTTTTTATTATTATTATTATTATTAATTTGAGAGAGACAGAGATTGCATGAGAGCAGGAGCAGGGGAGAGGGCCAAAGGGAGAGGGAGAAGCAGACTCCCCGCTGAGCAGGGAGCCGGAGCAGGGCTCAATCCCAGGACCCCAGGATCATGACCCAAGCTTAAGGGAGACACTTAACTGACTGAGCCACCCAGATGCTCCTCTTTTAAAATTACTCTTAATTTTCATAAAACCAAAAGCTGTTTCATCTCCAAATAACATAAAGTTATTTTAAACATAGTTTCTTAAGTTAAATGAAGAAACTAACCAACATTAGTCCGTATCACATTTTAAAACAACCCAGGGCCCATTTTAGGAGTTTTACCAGCTTCTACAAATAAAAAAGGAAAAGCAAAACTATATTTCTTAATTGTTATTTTAGAAGGAAACCCACTTGGGATCAGCTGTCTTCAAGTTTTCCTGCCCACAGCTGGAAAGAACTTTCCCAGTGGACAAATGCTATAAAGTACATGGGTTCCAACAGTCACAAGGTAACCATGACAGCAAAGCCACAGTTATTTATGAGATCATGAAAATAATATGATGTCATTTTTAAAAATTCACATAACATAAAATCAACCATTTTAAAGTGTACAATTCAGGGGCATTTAGTATATTCACAGTATCGTGCAACCATTACCTCTACCTAGTTCCAAAACATTTCAGTCACCCCAAAATGAAACCTTGTACTAAGTAGTCACTGCCACCCCCCTGCTCCAGCCCCTGGCAACCACTACTATGCTTTATGTCCCTATGGATTTACCTATTCTGGGTGTTTCAGACAAATGTAAATCAGGCAAAAGGTGACCTTTTATGCCTGCCTCCTTTTACTTAGCATGATTTTTAAAATTAATTTTTTTAAGATTTTATTTATTTATTTGTCAGAGAGAGAGAGAGCACAAGCAGGGGGAGCAGCAGAGACAGAGGGAGAAGCAGGCTCCCCACCGAGCAGGTAGCCTGATGCGGGACTCGATCACAGGACCCTGGGATCATGACCTGAGTCGAAGGCAGATGCTTAACCAACTGAGCCACTCAGGCATCCCTAGCATGATGTTTTGAGGTTCTTCTATATTGTAGCATATATCAGTACTTCATTCCTTTTTTAAGAATGAAAAATATCCCATTGTATGGATATATCACATTTTGTTCATTCATCCACTGACGGACAATTGGGTTGTTTTCACCTTTACCTACTGTAAATAGTGCTACTATGAACATTTGTGTACAAGTATTTGTTTGAATATAGATCTTCAATTACTTGGGTATATATCTAGAAGCAGAATTGCTGGGTCATATAGTAATCTATATTTAACTTTTTGAGGAATTGCCAAACTGTTGTTCACAATGGCTACATCATTTTCCATTCTCACCAACAAAGCGTGAGGGTTCCAATTTTTCCACATCCTCACCAACACTTCTTTTCTGTTTGTTTGTTTATCATAGCCATCCTTGTAGGCATGGAGTGGTACCTCACTGTGGTTTTTTATTTGCATTTCTCTAATGACCAATGATGCTGAACATCTTTTCATAGGTATGTTGGCCATTTTTATATCTTCTTTGGAGAACTGTCCAATCAAGTCTTTGCCCATATTTTAATTGGGTTGTCTTTTTATTGTTGAGTTGTAAGAGTTTTTAATATATTATAAATACTAGGGCCCTCATCAGATTTGCAAATGTCCCCTCCAATTCCCTAGATTTTCTTGCCACTTTCTTAATAGTGTCCTTTGATGCACAAAAGTTTTAAATTTTGATGGAGTCCAGTTTAGTTATTTTTTTTTTTTTTTGCTGCTTGTGCTTTGGGTGTCCTTTCTAAGAATCCATTACCAAATCCAAGGTTATGAAGATTTACCCTTATGTCTTCTTCTAAGAGTTTTGGCTGTTACAATTAGGTTTTTGATCCATTTTGAGTTACTTGTAGTATATAGTGTGAGGTTGGGATCCAACTTCATTATTTAGCATATCAATGTCCAGTTGTCCCAGCACTATTTGTTGAAGAGACTGTCCTTTCCCCATTGAATGGTCTTGGCACCCTCATCAAATCTCAATTGACTATAGGGGCGCCTGGGTGGCTCAGATGGTTGGGTGTCTGCCTTTGGCTCAGGTCATGATCCTGGGGTCATGGGATCCAGCCCCACATTGGGCTCCTGGCTCAGCAGGGAGCCTACTTCTCCCTCTGCCTCTCTCCCTGCTCATGCTTTCTCTCTCTGTATCTCTGTGTCTCAAATGAATAAAATCTTAAAAAAAAAAAACTCAATTGACTATAGATATATGGGTTTATTTATGGACTCTCAGTTCCATTCCATTGATCTGTAGGTCTAGCCTTATGCCAATACCACCCTGTTTTGATTACTATAGCTTTTTTAAAATTTAAAAACTTTAAAGAATGATTCCTCCATTATCTTTCTTTTGTAAGACTGTTTTGACTATTAAGAGTCCCTTGCAGGGGCGCCTGGGTGGCTCAGTTGGTTAAGCAACTGCCTTCGGCACAGGTCATGACCTCAGGGTCCTGAGATCGAGCCCCACATAGGGCTCCTTGCTCAGTTGGGAGCCTGCTTCCCCCTCTCTCTCTACCTGCTACTCCACCTGCTTGTGCTCTCTATCTCTGTCAAATAAATAAATAAATAAATTTTTAAAAATCCCTTGCAATTCCATCTGAATTTTAGGATCAACTTCTCCATTTCTGCAAAAAAGGCTGCCAGGATTTTGGTAGAGATTGCACTGAATCTGTAGATCACTTTGGATAGTACTGCCATCTTTATAATATCAAGTTTTCCAATCCATGAACATGGAATATCTTTCTGTTTTATGATGTAATTTTAACTTATCTTAAAATGTCCTTGATAAGGTAATGTAGTAACTTCCTTCCGTATCTCTATGGTAATCTACTAACACCTGGGAGTAATTCACAAATATGAAGCTTACACTTGCCATGGAGACCCCAATATTCATATCCCAGAGAAGGAGTGTCAGTTATTCAGGGTCTTATTGTTTGCTTTTGCCTACAGAAAAGGCAAGAACTCAAGGATCTCATTTTCCAGGGCGCCTGGGTGGCTCAGTTGGTTAAGCGACTGCCTTCGGCTCAGGTCATGATCCTGGAGTCCCGGGATCGAGTCCCGCATCGGGCTCCCTGCTCAGCGGGGAGTCTGCTTCTCCCTCTGACTCTCTTCCCTCTCGTGCTGTCTCTCACTCTCTCTTTCTCAAATAAATAAATAAAATCTTTTAAAAAAAAAAAGGATCTCATTTCCCTCATTTAAAATTAATTTTCATCATTTTCAGTTCCTAGTAGAGGAATTTATACACAGGAAACTTGTATGCTCACTGATAAGAATAAGTTGTTTAATAGGCTTCATTAGAATGGTATCATGAACTTTCTTCCATATAGTTCAAATCCCAAAAAAATTGATTATGAAATATTAACTACTTTGCCAAAGAATGTGCTCAAACATACTTGGTTATTTAGAGCTTAAAGACTGGCAGGGGGAGGAGAAAGACTCCAAAGGTCTTTTCTCTAAAATTTTTTTACTAAAGTCTATGACAATACAATTGTTTGAAGTTATAAATGTAACTTGGGCCGGACACAATCTGTTCTTTCCTCTTTTTTTTTTTAAGATTTTATTTATTTGAGAGAGAGCGCATGAACCAGGGCGAGGGGCAAAGAGAGAGGGAGAAGCAGACCCTCCACTGAGCAGGGAACCTGACGCGGGGCTTGATCCCAGGACCTCAAGATCATGACCCGAGCTGAAGGCAGACGCTTAACCAACTGAGCCACCCAGGCGCCCCTGTTGTTTGTTCTTATTTCAAAATTATAACTGAAGATAACATAGTAACCCAGGAAAAATTACTGTGGCTTTTTCTAAGACTACTAATTTCAAGGAAATTATATATCCCCCACAAGTAAAGGTCATCTTAAGACCAACAGATTATTAGTCTGACAGGCAGTGATCACTTCAGTTCCCATGTTTCGTGTCCACTTTTCAAAGTTTCAATTTACACCTCTCAATTTATGGGTCACCTGGGACTCATGGTCCATGGTGATCCCAATAATATCAAAAAGAGTTTTAAGAATCAAACTGCTTATAAATAACTTCAATCAGAAAATGCCGGGTTTTTTTTTTAATATTTTATTTATTCATTTGAGAGAGCAAGCAAGTGAGCAAGCAAGATAGCACAAGCAGCAGAGGGAAGAAGCAGGCTCACCGCTGAGCAGAAAGCCCAATGCAGGGCTCAATCCCAGGACCCTGGGATCATGACCTGGGCTGAAGGCAGACGCTTAACCACCTGAGCCACCCTGGCGCTCCTTCTATCTAGTTGTTAAATAAACAACCAGCAACCAAATCCTGGGGAAAAGACACCCAATTCCATGCATTTTGTAATCTATAATGAAACCAAAGGCAATAAAAATATCTTCTGGCAAGCGTTCAGGGTCAGTGCCTTGGCAGGGAATGTTAGCTAATGCAAAGTTAGAAAGTCTCATATTTGTTTTGTTTTGTTTTTTAACCGGGAAGTTTAAGTTGAAGAGGGCAAGGAAAAAGGAGGCAAGGGAAAAAAATAGACCTGAACAAGAAATGAGGGACAGAAGATAATCAGATAAGAACAGTGAGGTAGCAGACAGACAAAGTCCAGGGAGGGAGAAAGCCAGCCTAGGGTGTACAGGGAGTGGACTCCTTGCTGGCTGAGCCTGCTGCCAAGTGTCAGAGGACCCTTTCAGCAAAAGCTGGTCAGCATAACATCTGTGATCAACTCACCCTTCATGGCAAGAGTTTTGCCACAAATTCTTCTAGAACATGGCAGGTGGAGGGCGCCCTCTCCTTTGGTTCTGCCACTGCCTAATGAGGGCCCCCACAACATCCCATTCTCTAAGAGTATTTTCAACAAGCTAACTGAATAACTGTACTTCTCCCTCCACATTTCCTCAGCTCTGTTTGCACTCAGTTAACCTGAACTCTGTGTCAAGATTCAGGAGACAGATGGGATAAAGGGGCAATGCCCAAGGAAATGGGACAAAGGCCATATTCCCCTTGGCTGGAGACAGCACAGAGACAAATGAACTCTACAAGGAATGAGATTAGGGGAGGAGGTGCTGTGCCCTATTCTGTCACAGAGATACACATCCTGGACCTCTCAAACCTAGAACTCCCAATTCCTGCTCTTGGGTAATACACTGAATACCTGCATGTATGATGACCACTTGAGTCTTGGGCGGGGGGAGTTCTTCCAGTCATCAGACCATGTGCCCCCAAGAGGTCATGGGCTTTTTATATAGTTCATATTGGAAGAGCAGTCACAGGCTGCAGAGCAAGCGCTTCAGGTCCCCGGAGCCCCGATGGGCACTTGGGCAACACTTGCTGCAGGGCCAGCTGGGGTGAGGACGCACCCCACCCCACTCTCGGTGTGCTCAATGCTCAGCATTCCGCGTAACCTCAAACAGCTGCTGTGATTTGGTCTCAATGTGGTAGTGGCTCTCTTGTCCCTGACTGGGTGCCCTGAGCTCTTTCACTGCTTATTTTTGTCTTTTTTTTTTTTTTCTTTCTGTAAAAGGAGCTTTCAGTTAATCTGCAGGCCTGCCATTCTGTTCCCAGGACCTGAACTCCTGAGGCATCTGCCTTGGACTTGTCTGGCCGCTTTAGTTTTGTTCTCTGCTCTCTTTGTGGTGGTCTTAGTTACAAGCTCCTAGAAACAAGCCCTTAACTGCAGGGCAAATGCCTGATCTGCAAGCACCTCTAGACAGGAAAAGAGAAGCAGGGATTTATAAGACAGCTACAAACTAACCATCCCTGATTTTTAAACTAGCCCAAGCCTGGACACATCCTATATGTCTGTCAACATGAACATGGATAAACAAATTGTGGGATTCATACAATAGAATACTATTTAGCAATTAAAAAGAAAAACTCCATTGCACAATATGGATGAACCTCAAAATCATGTTAAGCAAAAGAATCTAGACATAAAAGAATATATTATATGATTCTATTTATATGGAGTTCTAGAAAAAGTGTAATTAATCTATGGTGGTAAAAATCAGAATAAAGATTACCTCTGGACGGTGAAAACCGACAAGAAGGGAGCGTGAGGGAACTCTTCTGTAGTGACAAAAAGGATCTACATATTGATTGGGGTGGTATTTACATGGGTATAAAACATTTGTCAAAATTGTGGACTATACATTTAAAATCTGCACATTTTGCTGTATGTCAATTATATCTAAATTTTTAGAAATAAAAAACTACAAAGTCTTCATAAAAAATGGCAAAAAGACAGTTTTCCATTATGTTGCACTTATGTGACTGACCATAATAAAATATTTGAAGGAGTCAAATATACTTTAGACAAAACAAAGATAAATCTCTTTAAAGTAGTATAGAGGGACGCTTGGGTTGCTCAGTAGATTAAGCATCTGCCTTCAGCTCAGGCCATAATCCCAGGGCCCTGGGATTGAGTCCCACATCGGGCTCCTTGCAGGGAGCCTGCTTGTGCGTCCTCTCTCTCTCTCTCTCTGACAAATAAATAAAATCTTTTTTAAAAACTTAAAAAGTAGTATAGAAATTTATATCATCATATATAATTCTTAAGACTGAATTATATAAATGTTCCCTCAAATTTCCCTTACTCATCCAAGTTAAATATTTTAAGCATGTGTTAAGAGCATTAAGTATGGTGTAGAGAATGGAAAGACTAATTTGATATTTTTTAATGTGTGAAAAAATTTCCCGATTATAAGAAAAACACACATTCAATATAGGAAAACTGGAAAATACAGAAGAATAGGGGCAGAAAACTCACATAATCCAAATCATAAGTATAAAGGAGAAAAAGGAAAGGCATCTGAAAAATATCAACTACCCAGAAATAAGCCCTGTCAACATTTTGATACACATACAATTTTAACCAAATTGGGATCATGGTGTATATATTCTTACTTTTTTTCCACTTAAATATATGGAACAGGCATTTTCACTGAGCATTCTTCCCATTTTTTATTAGTACTAAGGTTAAATATTTTCATGTGAGCATTGGCCATTCTTATTTCTCTGTGAGACAACTTGGCAATTTAAAAAATATTTTTTTCTTATTATAATATACTTATTGTAAAAATTTGTAAAATACAAAAGAATATAAGAATATAGGGGGGAAAGTCACATAATCCAAGCTGTAAAAACAATTACTGTTCATATTTACTTCTCTTTGCACGTATGTTTTTTTTTTAAAGATTTCATTTGTTTTTTCAACAGAGAGAGAGAGACAGCGAGAGAGGGAACACAAGCAGGGAGAGTGGGTGAGGGAGAAGCAGGCTTCCCGCTGAGCAGGGAGCCAGATGTGGGACTCGATCCCAGGACCCTGGGATCATGACCTGAGCCGAAGGCAGACGCTTAACGACTGAGCCACCCAGGTGCCCATGCACGTATGTTCTTCTTACAGAATTGATATTCTGGACAAATCTGTTTCAGAGTATATCTTTTTTTCATTTAGCATCTTTAAAAACCACATAAAAATTTTCCCTATGTCATTAAAGTCTAAATATTTTTGTTAGCTTCATTTTGTTCATAGAATTTTACTAGCTGCATAGATGTACGTAATTTAACAACTGTTCAGTGTCAGGCACTTGAACATGTTCTTTGTGGTTTTGTTTTTATTTACTTTATAATGTGGAGATAAACATCTCTGTATATAAATTAGTGTCTTAACCCATGATTATTTTCCTGGGTTAGACTGCATTTAAATCCCTGGGTCAAAAAGTATGAACTTTTTTTTTTTTTAAGTAGGCTCCACGCTGTCCTTGAACTCACGACCCTGAGATCAAGACCTGAGCTGAGATAGAGAGTGGACGCTTAACCCAAAAGTATGAATATTTTTAAGGCCCATATTGCCAAACTGCATTGAGAATTATATCAATTTGCATTCCACAAACAGTATATAAGAATGTTTGTACTCCCACACCCTTGCTGGCATTAAATTCTCTCTTTCTCTGTCTCTTACACATACACTCCCACACCTCATAAGCTCCCCACCACACCTCCCACCATAACTACCACCCCAACACACCTTGCTAATTTGATAAGCGAAAATGGTATCTTACGACTTTAAATGCATTTTTCACTAATGGAATGAAGTCGTTTTTCATTTAGTTAAACCACTATAGCTCTCCATCTCTGAAGAGTCTGCTTAATCCTTTGTATATGTGACACTTTTCAGAGGCAACCAAAAAGGGTTTGGGGACTTCTTGTTCATGACAAATAATGGAGCATTAGAACGTACTTCTCCCCTTCCTTAAAATGACAAATATAAAAGACTATGTAATTATTTATTATAACAGTAAGAATATATGTTATAAAAATATAAGAGGAAGAGTAAGTCCACAGCAGCACAGGATAAACTGGAAAGATGCCATGAGAAGAACAGTGAGAAATTCTGCTCCCCACACCCCAAGCCACCAGAACTGAATGGTGACAAGTGCTAACCACTAAAGGAACCTTCAACTTGAATCAAACAAAAGACTTCCAAAAATGTCAGTGCACCCAAGAGAACCATGGGGGGAAAACAAACCCAAATTCAGAGACAGTGGAAGCTGGGCAATATCCCAGCCACTGAGCAGGGTTCCTGGACTCTGAGTTTAATCCCACAAGAACAATTCCCACCTATGCTGAGGGAACCTGCTACCGTTGCTACTCTGATCACACAACCAGGGTTCTCAACTAAAGCTGCACAACAGAATCATCTGGGGAGCTTTTAAAAAATACCAATTGAGGGGCACCTGGGTGGCTCAGTCGGTTAAGCATCTGACTTTGGCTCAGGTCATGATCTCAGGGTCCTGAGATGGAGCCCCGCATCACATCGGGCTCCCAGGTCAGCAGGGAGTCTGCTTGTCTCTCTTCCTCTGCCCCTCCCTCTGCTTGTGCACACGCTCTCGCTCTCTCTCTCAAATAAATCTTTTAAAAAGTGCCATTGACACGCACATGGCCAATAGGTTTGTGTAAAGATACTCATTATCAATAATTATTGGGGAAGGCAAACCAAAACGACAATGAGATATCACCTCACATCTGTTACAACGGTTATTATCAAAAAGGCAAGAAATAATGAGTGTTGGTGATGTGGAGAAAAGGGAACCCTGTGTACTACAGGTAGGAATGTAATTTGGTGTAACCACTATGGAAATAGTATGGAGGCTCCTCAAAAAATTAAAAATAGAACTACCATATAATCCAGCATTTGCAGTTCTGTGTATTTATCTGAACAAAATGAAAACACTAACTAACAGGTATCTTTCTAGATACCTGCCCGGCCATGTTCACTGCAGCATTATTCACAATAGCCAAGATATGGGAACAACTTCAGTGTTCACCAATGGATGAATGGATAAAGAAAATTTAGTGTATATATACACAATGGAATATATTTCAACCATACAAAAGAATGAAATCCTGCCATTTGAAACAACATACATGGACTTTGAAGGCACTTTGCTAAGTGAAATAACTGAGAGAGGAAAAGATACTTAGATGTGACAGGGATCCCATTTATATATGGAATCTTTAAAAAAAAAAAAAAAGCTCATAGATACAGAGAACAGACTGGTGGTTGCCAGAGGCAGGGGGTGGGGGGCAGGAGGGGTAAAGGATGGGTGATGTGGGTGTAAAATGAAATGGGGGAGAAGCTGAAAGAGAAGGCACAAAGTGACTGCAGAAGTCTTGGGTGATGTTGGCCTGCATTAGGGTACTGGTACTGGAGACGGGCTTTCTATGCTGTAGGTAGGATCAGCAGGCCTTCGGGTAGAGTGGGCATGAAGGACGGAGTTGTAAGGATGACTCCCAGATTTAGGACTTTAACAAATAAGTTCTTGAAGGTACCATTTTACCAAGATGAGGAAGACTAGAGATCAGCAAGTTGTCAAAAAATACGAAATGCCCTTTCGGTGCTTTTCCTCTGGAGTAATTTTTCATTTAAATTCTAAATCCTATGATAAGCTGCAAACACCAAGGGCAATCACATAATTTCGCTCTCATCTTCCCTACCAAGTAGCAATCTTCCTCAAGTACATATTTTTATGCATATTTATTTAACACTGTAGGATCAATGCCTCAGAGGTCAGTAGACACAAGTAGGCTCTCCATGCTTCTAATGAGGTCCACCTCTACATGACAGCCGAACATCACCTCTAGAAACCTAGGTCCATTATACTCAGTAAAACTGGGGAAACAAGAAACCTAATAAAATGTATAGTGTCTTTTGACTACTTTTCACAAGATAATTATTTTGATCAACCCTTAACTGGTATGTAATAACACTCAAAATTCAGTGCCTCACCAAAGATACTTCACAACTCTTTAGATGTCCCATCTTTGTGTGTATGTGATTTTCTAATATCTTGGAAATGAGATCTCCCCTCAACCTGCATCTGTCCAACTGTGCTTCCCGAAGTCCATAACATAGAGCTTCAGCTATCCACTAACTATGCAGTTGAAGGACTTCCTATTAAAGATGGCCCACCACTAAGGGCAAAGGCAAGTACATTCCCTGGGGAGGCCATCATGGAATATTACTCTATCTTATCTATGGTCTCAGTGAATCAAAAACATAAGCAATTGCATTCTCCGATCTCCAAGATAAACTCTGTTCAGAACATAGCTTCTCTAGGAACAGTGTACAGAAAGTCATAGAAAAAGGTCTTAGGTGGGAAAAGGGTAAGGAAAGAGGTAAAAGGACAAACTTTACCCTCTATACTTGCATATATTTTGGCTGTTACGTGTGTGTGTGTATGCGCATGCTTGTGTATTACTTACATAATTCTAAAAAGAAAAAAGGAGAAAGATTACCTAAAACCTCCACTTCTCAAACCTTTGTAATAGAAAATAGTTTCTCCAAAGTAATGAGAAATCTGTACTTGCTTCATGTTATAATTACTGAGTAATTATAAATATATAATAATAAGTAATGCTTATTACATAATTACTTTAAAAGGATTACAGTTGTTGATTAAATAAATGAATTCTAAAATATTTATTTGGTACTTAAAAGGCACCAAGCACAGTGCCATCCTAGACTATCTCCTGCTCTCAGACCACTCACTTCCCTTGCCCACCTCCTCTGCTCCAACTGCTTCAAATCCCGCCCTGCCAAAAATCCCAGCCAGCTTCCTCTCAAGCATAGAGCCGGCTGCCTACCAGATATCTGCTCTTGGATGGCCCTCTGTCTCCCAAGCTCAACACGTCCCAAACCCGAATCATCATCTCCTTCAGAGCTGATCCGTTTCCTTTATTTCATGTTTGACTGCAACTTTAAAGACACTCATTCATGAACCTGAAATCTCCATAATGGTAGTGACTTTTTGCTCAGTGCTATCATTGCTTTTGCCTAGAACAGTGACTGACACACAAGAGACAATAAATATTTGTTGTACAAATAAATGGTTAAAATTGTATGCTATAATGTTAATCATAAACTTAGAAAACTAAAAAGATCTTGGGATGTTTCCCTAGCCAATGCCAAAGTTTACCAAAAAGGTGATACACTGGAGGTCCATAGGCAGAAACTGGACATGTTACAGCTGGCCAGAATGTTACCTGGAAAAAATAAAACCGGCCAATCAACCTGTACTTACAGAGAGGGCCCAGAAGTTTCCCACAGGTAACTAGCACTCCTATCTTATAACAGACAAATTCCTACTTTATATTAAATGCCTTTGACCCCTAGTCTATCTTCATCACCAGAGGTGTTGGGCATAGGCTGAGGGCATTTTTGCACTATAAGGGTGACTATCCTAAATTATCCTTAAAGCCCCTTTAAATTCAGGACTCTACAATTGTATTTAACTATATGTACTTAGTAATTATTTAACATGAAGGTGTTAAATTGAATAGATACAAATATTGGAAAGTTGTAAGAAGAAATCATTTTTTAGACATGCTAAATAGTGGAACCTAACAAATATTCCTGAATATATGACCATTTTCAATCATCACCAGGCCACTGGTGAATAACTTAGTTTCAGTTGTGTTGTTTAATTTAACTGTGCTTCCGATTTCAAGTTCATGAGTGAGTGGCTCCAAAGTCACAGTCAAACAGACAGGAAATAAAGGAGCTCCTTGTTTTATTTCAAATTTGAATTTAAAGGGCTGCTTACATCATTGCACTGTTACAGATCAGAGTGTCTTTCAGTACGTATCATTTTATTGATGAAGAAGACATCTGTCTTCCTTTGGGTAACATATCAAGGATGAGATTTTGTTGTACCAATAAAAGTATTGGATATACCCACAAAACATCCAAAATTTTGCATTTTCCTTTTAGCAGTTTTAAAAATGTTATTTAGTCGTCATATTGTTGACATGATCCAGGGTACCGGTGAAAGCTTTTTGTCCCCTAAATTGCAAATCCCATAGGGAAATGACCCTGTCTTACTTGTTCACTGCTATTTTTCGGGGCCTAGCAGTATGTCTGACAAATGCTAGGTGGTCAATAACAGTCTGTTGAACAAATAATGAAATTTCATTATGTAAATATTCACCTCTATCCTCTAATTGTAATGTTAGCAAAAAGACACACCTATAGACTAAAAACTAGTAATAAAAATTCCAAACACATTTTGAGCAAAGGCAACATTTGAACAAGTAAGAGGGTTTCAAGACGACCCGTATGAAAGAAAAGTTCTCATATGTTTGACAAAGTTCTGTTATGGTTGTTGGAAAATCTGTTAAATCTGTACTCACAACTTTGAATGTTATTTAGCTACTAGAACTCCAAAGCCTTCCTTTAAAAAGACTGTTAAGTCTAAAAAGAGATAGAGGATAAAAACAGTTTGCTTTGTTGAATGCCGATTATGTGCCAGGTACTGTGCTTGGCACCTTACATGCTTATTTCAGCTAATCCTCACACACACCCTATGAAACAGATGTTTGTTATCTCCATGTTACTGATAAGAAATCAGACACAAAGAGGCAAAGGGACCTGCCTTAGGTCACACAGTGGCAAGGCAGGGGTTTCAACCCAGAGTATTATTGTTGTCGTTGTTGTTGTTGTTAAGATTTATTTCTTCATTTGAGAGAGAGTGCGCACACACGCTTGTGGGCACATACACGTGAACAGGGGGAGGGGCTGAGGGAAAGGGAGAGAGGGAATCTCAAGCAGACTCCCCACTGAGTGCACAGCCAGATACAGGGCTCCATCCCACGACCCTGAGATCATGACCTGAGCTGAAATCAACAGTCGGATGGTTAACCGACTGAGCCACCCAGGCACCCCCAACCCAGAGTACTGCTCTTAACCACCCGGCTATGCTGACAAAGCCAAGTTTCTCCTCCAATCATAAAATTGCCAGGGCAGCTGTGAGGTCCAAATGAGCATGTGGAAAAGTGGTTATAGGCACTCAGAAAATATTAATTACCATCTCCTTTCCTATGTCTCCTCTCCCCCTTTTTTCATCTAGAGGCTTCCCAACCTGACTCCTTAGACAATGCTCCCTAAGTTGTAATAAAGATAAGCAGTGACATAATTTGCCTCCTCCCTGCCTACAAGTTTGGGGATCATTAGGATATTTTAAAGAATTTGTGGTATTGTTTGATGCAAGCCACCAAAAAGGAATTAAACATATTACTCATAATTGGGGAAGTTAAATACACTGCCTCAGATCACACAGTTAGTAAGAGGTAGAACTGAGATTTGAACCCAGGCTTTTTTTTTTCCCTCCATATAGTGCTCCTTCCACTACCAAAAGGGGAGCCACATAACCACAAGGTGGGTTACCTACAAGAAAAAGGGAAGATCAGAGAATAAAATTAACATTAAAATTTAAGAATATGTGGAAATGGATGAGAAATTCTGCCAGAGAAAGGCAAAACTAGAATACAAATGACTTTACACAAGGAGGGTTATGGCAGCATCTATAAGTAGGTGTTATACTAAACCAAGTTAGTACAGGTTTGGAAAGTCTGGCTGAATCAATTTTTAAATTTTCTTCTCTTCTGGGATGCCTGGGTGGCTTAGCCGTTTAAGTGTCTGCCTTTGGCTCAGATCACGATCCCAGAGTCCTGGGATTGTGTTCCGCACTGGGCTCTTTGCACTGCAGGGAGCCTGCTTCTCCCTCTGCCTGCCACTCCCCCTGCCTGTGCTCTTTCTCTCTGACAAATAAATAAAATCTTAAAATATTTTCTCTTCTAACCAAAGATACAATAATTATGAGAGAAAGAACTACATTTTTCTTTTTTAATAACTTAGCGAGCACAGAGCATAAGTACCACATGAAAGCTGTGGTTATATAAAAACAGTAAGAGATTTAGAATATATGTTTTAAACAATTTTTATATGGACCATCAATTAAAATATAAAGCATGAGTCTTAAAAGACAATTCTGAGCAATCAGTAAATTTTTAATATATTGAGTATTAGATGATATTATTGTTATTTTCAGGTTAATGGCACAATAGTTGTCGGTTTAAGTTCTACTATTCAATCCTCATCATTACTTTTCAAGCTGGATTGAATATGGGCATCATCGCTTATTTTTTTACTGAAAATAAAGCAGCCCAATTACTATCAGTGTCAAGGCTTAATTTTTGTTGCTGTTGTCTTTCTCCTCTGATTGGGATTTTCCTAATTTAATGTCTAGTAACAGTACTCAACTTCCGTGACATATCTGGAAGACACGGTATTTACTATTTAGGAGTCAGAATTATCTAAACATATTAATCAACAATGGCTAAGTAGTCAACTCATTGAGACTAGCAACTTGTTTTTTTATTTTAACAGAGCTAGAGTCAAATTGTGTTTCATATGTTTGGAATGAAAATTTATTTATATTTGCCTAATTAAATTGTGGACATACCATAAAAGCTTCAATTATGCACCAGAATAGGTTCAGAATATTCAGTAAAGGACAAATTGGAGATTAACATTAAGTTCACCCAATAAAGTCCACTGCTTAGTGCTGGTAATGTTCTGCTTCTTGATCTGGGTGCTGGTTACACAGGTTCATTCAGCTTGTGAAAATTTACCAGTCTCTACATTTATGTTCATTTATCCCTATGCATATTATACTTCAATAAAAAGGTGGTAAAAGAATTTCTCTGTTAAGTTATATACTGAAGTGTCATCGATAAAATAAGATATCTGGAATTTGCTCTAAAAGACCGGAAGAGGGGGTGGGGGATGGTGGTGGGTAGGGAAGAGGGTGAAGGATGGGGAATAAGTGAAATGAGATTATAAAGATGCTGATATTGTTGAGATTATGTGATGGGTTCACGGACGTTTATAATACATATTTGAAAATTACTATAATGAAAAAAATTGTCAAAGGGAAAGCATGACTGCTGCTGCAACTGTGTTCGCGTGTGAGCAGCTGAAAGAACAGGGAGATCTGGCTGACCGTGAAAAACCATCACCGTGGAAAGGGAGGAAATTAATGGGTGAACTACAGCAGCAATGTCACTCCTAACCTGTCTCCCATATGCTCAAATGATGAACTCCAGGCGTGAGAGCTTTGAGGGTGTACGGAGAGAGGTTTTTTTAATATTCGGTGGGCAGAATACTTTCCAGGGTGGAGGCCACACCTACTATATTCAAAACAAAAAGAAAAGATGGTCAACACAGATAAAACTGAAGTGTGTGTGTGTCTGTTGTGATAACCGCAACAATCAAGCTATAAGTTGCCTTGACTAGGGCAGTGGGTGGAATACACTTTGAAAGTGACTCTGATATCCTCTCTCCTCAAGAACACTGCATCCCAAAGGTCTGCTCGGGAAAGGAGAATGCTAGCCAGTTTCTAAGCACAACCTTTGAGCTCAGAAGGTGCTTAACCTGCAGAATGTTTCAAAGCAAAACTTCTCTTTCAAGAACTTTAGCAGAATACTTTCATCCTACAGCTTTGAGGAAATAAGAGCCTATCTCACAAAGAGGTAGGGAATCTCTAATGCAGAGACACACCCTATTGAGATCATACTGAGCTCTACAAAATAAGCAAGTGTAAATGCCTTTGTCATTCAAATTTTTACATAATAATCATCTCTTAAAATGCCCCCCAGAAGTCTTGGACATAGCATTCTCCGCTTTGTACAAAAGGCAAAAGAAGGGGCACCCGGGTGGCTCAGTTGTTAAGCGTCTGCCTTCGGCTCAGGTCGTGATCCCAGGGTTCTCGGATCGAGCCCCGCATCGAGCCCCGCATCGAGCCCCGCATCGAGCCCCGCATCGAGCCCCGCATCGAGCCCCGCATCGAGCCCCGCATCGAGCCCCGCATCAGGCTCCCTGCTCAGCAGGAAGCCTGCTTCTCCCTCTCTCACTCTCCCTGCTCGTGTTTCCTCTCTCGCTGTATCTCTCTCTGTCAAATAAATAAATAAAATCTTAAAAAAAAAAAAAAAGGCAAAAGAAAAGCACCTGTCCCCCAAGCCAAAAGATTAAAAAAGCTTGGAGACAAGGGGGATCAGATGCTCATGACCTCCCCAACCTGGGTTCCACAGAACTCACTTGCTAATCTATTACTGAAAGGCTGCCAGCTGCACAAGTATCTTTCAGTTCAGGAATTTCAACAATGCATCCATTTTCTCTAAATTCCAATAGAGTAAAAAAAAAAAAAAAAAAAAGAACTGGGTGCTCCATAACATTTCTTATAAAAGAATTTTATCAGTAACACTATACTTTCTAACCAATGTTTAAAAAACTGTCTATTTAGTTTCTCTTTGGGTAACTTTCTGGTATACGAACCTATGCCAGATAAATAATTTTTAAAATGTGTTTGGTATATACATGATCACTTTATCAAATGTCCAGATAGCAAGAAACTTGAAAAGATATTAAATATGTTGCATGTGCTGGAACAAAGTGTCCAATTAAACATGCATGGATAGGCACACAACCACCTGGAAGCTGGTGAAATAGTACCACTCTTGTTTTCCTCACTTACCTAGTGAGGTAAGAGACGAACCTCTGTGTATGGGGTCAAGTAACTGCATCAGAGAGTGTCTGTTGGGGGCTCTGATGGGTATAAAAGAGCTATGCGGCCACCAAAGGATTTGTTTTCATGAACAACTCCAAAAACCTTGCCTCACTACTTAAGTATGACCTGATAGACCCACAGCATCAGCATCACCTTGGAACTTATTAGAAAGATGGAATCTCGGGTTGCACAAAGACCCATTGAATCAGAAACTGCATTTTAACCAAATTCCCAGATAGTCTGTATGCACACCCCAGTTTGAAAAGCCTGGGATTAGGGGATTACTGTCAATTTGAAGGGAGTTTTCCACAGAGCTCTTCCGTGGGCCACCCCCGTTTCTCAGTTTTACTGATGACTCACATGAGGATATTGAAGAGCCCTCATCAAATCCCAAGTGACACTAATCTAAAAGGAAACACTCAACTGCACAAGCACCTCTTAGAAGAAACCACGCTTGACAGCAGATCACATGAAAAGATATAAACAACTAGGGATTTGCTAACAGGAAAAAAAAAAAAAGTAAGGCCCACTTGAATGTCATTACTGCAAATCAGACCACTTCTGGAGACCTGGCTGCCCATCTGGCCACATATTCTAACAGAATGACGGACAGCAAACTGACCACAGACAATGGTGAGAAACTGACTCAGAGGGAAAAGGCTCTGGAAATTCTATGATGAGGAATGGCTGAACTGGAGAATATTAAACCTGAAGAAGAGGTGACTAGGTGGGGACATCATGGTTATATTTGTATATTTGAAAGACTGTCTTGAGACATTTCATTCTACAAATGTGTTTCTGAGCATCTGCTATGTGCCAGGAACTGTGCCAGGAACTATGCCAGAAGCTAAGGACACAGAGAGCAAAAACCAGAACTGATCTCTGATTTTCTCGTTACCTGACCAGTGGAAGAAACATAACTGTTGCTTGAGAAAGCAGAACTATGGCTCATGGAAGGCAAGTAAAAGGGCAATGGCACCATACCAGGAACCCCTTCTGGCCAGAGGGCTCCAGCCTTGCAAAGGAGTGGACACACAGAAGTGGCTGAGCAGAATGGGTTAGGGAGGGAATGACCACCTCCCAGGGAAGAGCCCAGGGAGCTGCCAGGCCAATGCTAATATTCCAGGGCTTCAGGATAACTGGGACCAATATCATTAATCAAATACAAGATCTGTTCAGAATTATACTGCATTCAATTTAGCCAAGAACAAAATTTTTTTAAAGCTTAATCACAACTTAGGGTTTCAGCTAACTTTTGTATATAAACATCAATATCTCATTTCTCCTTTAGTAATAATTTTTCAAACATAGGACTTAATAAGAAATCTGCATTAACATTTTAAGTGACAACCTTGCTTAATGACTCACTTTAATTGTAATCTTGATTCAGTAACCCCTAAAACTAACATACTGAATGTTCTTTGATATACCTTTGAGTTGCTCATCTCACTTTTTTTTTTTAAGATTTTATTTTTATTTATTTGACAGAGAGACAGCGAGATAGGAAACATAAGCAGGGGGAGTAGGAGAGGGAGAAGCAGGCTTCCCGCTGAGCAGGGAGCCTGATGCAGGGCTCGATCCCAGGACTCTGGGATCTCGACCTGAGCCAAAGGCAGATGCTTAACAACTGAGCAACCCAGGTGCCCCTAGAGTTGCTAATCTCACATCTGAGAAATTATCCTAAAAACATAACAATTCCTTTCCTTCTGCCAGAAAGAATAAAAGAGGGAGAGGTGGGAAACTAGTGCATGAAGATGCAAATGAACAATGTTTATAAAGAATAATAATAAACCAATGTTCAACAAAACTGCCAATCTGTTTCATGACATGAGACAGGGTAAATAATATCCAGCAAGTAGGAGAATGTTTAAGGTAAACTGATAAACTATTATAAATAATTATGAAGGTTAGACGGCAACATGGAAACATACTCATAATGACAAGAAAAAAATATAAACTTGTACAATTCCAGCCATATAAAATTTATGTATGCGTGCAACAAAAACTAGTGAAAAAAAGAAAAATTTAAAGTTTATTTTCTAGTGTGTTGGGATTCCTCTTTCTTTTGTTTAAAATTTCTACCTCAGAGTTCTCCCAGGGTGCCTGGGTGGCTCAGTTTGTTAAGCGTCCAACTCTTGATTTCAGCCCAGGTCATGATCTCAGGGTCATGAGATGGAGCCCCGTGTCACACTCTGTGCTCAGCACAGAGTACTTGAGACTCTCTCTCCCTCTGCCCCTCCTCTCCCTCCCTCTCTCTCTAAAATAAATAAACACAGAAGAAAAAATTTCTACTTCACTGTTGACTATTCAAAAAAATACTTTTACAATGAATATATCAGGAATTAAAATAATTTTAGCTCATATGTGTAATAATTTATACATCAGGGGCACCTGGGTGGCAGTCAGTTAAGTGTTGACTCTTGGTTTGGGCTCAGGTCTGATCTCAGGGTCATGAGATCGAGGCCCACAGGGGGCTCTGCGCTCAGCACAGAGTCTGCTTTAGTTTCTCTCTCCCCCTGCCCCTGTGTGCCCCTCTCTCCCTCCCACTGTGCTCTCTCTCCCTCACTGAAATAAATAAATCTTTAAAAAAATAATTTATACATTAGCAAGAAATGAAATGACAAAGATGACACATAGTTTGTGTTCAATTGGTCCTTTGTCTTTTATAAAGCTATTTAAGTTCATAAATAAACAAAAGTAAAAGATAATGAGGTTCATGTTATGAAAAGGGCTCAACAGTTGTGACAAGTAAAAAGGACTTTGTACAACAGCCGCCCGTGAACTTCGGGTAAAAACAAAACTAAATTTCTGGATTCTATTTTGCTTTTCACCTTATTTGATCTCACTTAACATCATTCGTGCCAAGTTGAGTTTTTTTCCCTCTTTTTTCCCCTTCTCTTCAAGTTCACAGATGTGAAGAAAAAATGTGCAGCCCTTCCTTTACCGTCCTCTCCTGCTCTCCCAGCCATGCCATGAACTGTGGCTTTCTGGGGTGGGCTGCAGGCAGTCAGACCTGAAGGGTATCTGGCTACCGTCTGTCACCACAGGGATCACCAAGACTGGGCTGACTCAGGGCCAAGAGATCTGGGGTCAAATTTTCCACATCTGTAACACAGAAATACTACTACTTACCCCCAAAAGGTGACTGTGTCATGAGAAAGTCCCTAGCACACGGTGATGCTCAAGAAATGCTCACCTCATACTTTTTTCCCCACCTTCTACTACACATACATATAGATCACAGACACAGACCATCAGTTCCTAAACCCTTAGGACCCTGTGAACTAGGGGAGAAGTTCTAGGCAGACCCATATTTCAGTTCCTCAGTCCAAGCAGTTAATGAGTCCAGCTTTATCTCAAGTTAATAATGGTGTCCAAGTCACCAATCTCCTGGGGGGTGGGGGGAAAGAGTAGCCTCCCAAAGTCCCATCCTTCCAACTGTGCCACTGTTCCAAGCGTGGAGTTGGGAAACAGCACAAGAACTGAATCTCCAATACCAAAAGAGCTATTTTAACCTCTGAAAGAGTGGGAAAAGAACGTGGAGTAACCTACTCTCACCCCCACCACCCAATCCTCATGCCTGTCTCGCTCTCCCAACTCCCAGGAAATGAGGACACTGAGGCCCACGGAGGGTGTGTAAGGCAGAGCCAGGACTGAATACAGGTATCTTCCTGCCAGCCTAACTTTAACCACAACAGCCATACTCTGTCCTATTTGGTCTGTGCTAACCAGTTGCCCAAAGGCAAATCAAAGGTTTAGTTCTAGCCCACCATGACGGCATTAGATTTTTATTGGTTTAAGATGGTCACATGGTATCTAGAGGGGCACCAGAGACCACCCAAGACCAAAGAATTCTTAGAGGTTTAATCTCTTTTTATTGGGTCTGGAGACCTACAACTAAGGACCTCAGGTTTACTGTAAGCACCCACCAGGTGCAGAGCACTCTTCTAAGTGCCCTGGTGAGTTGCAAAGAACGATCCAATTCTTTCTTTTCAAAATTTACACTTTAAGAAAATCAGAGAGCTAAATATGAGGCACAGGAGAAGGATATTGTACACAGAGCTTTACCCAGCAAAAAAAATGCTAGAGAAGCAGTATAGTAGCGTATTAAGAGCTCAAGGTACGGGTCATGCTGAAACATGGGAAAACTGGGCAAGTCTCAACTTTTCTAAGCCTCAGTTTCCTCATCATTAACATGAGGTCAGTAATAGCATCTAGTATTAGTGATATCTTTATTAACTGGGGTTGTTATATTAAACTAAATGATATGCATAGCAGTCCTTGGCACAGTGGCTGGCTGGCACACTATGAGGGCTCAGCCAACATTCGCTTTTATCATCAGACCCAAATGAAGTTGCTTACCTCTTCTGTGGCTAGAAATCAACTTCTGTGGCCTTACTGGCAACGTTACTGCACCCCAGGACTTAAAAGCCTTTGTTTTCTTTTAGGGGGAACATATTACAATATTACCAAATGTAACAAAATGTTTTACGGTTAAGACCACTGAGATAAAGGGAGTCCATTAAATAGACATTTTAGAACTTCCACTTAGAGGTGGGTTTCAGCTGAGAATAAATTCAACAAGAGATTGAGCCACCAGAAAAAACTAACAAAACCTTGGGATGATCTATTAGAATCCAGGTATGTACAATAAGGAACATCCCAAGAAACCAGCAACTACAGTCTGGAGGGGAAGGGCCTGGGGGATGAAAGTGATGATAGGTATCTTCACATACTTGAAGGGTTGTATATGTGCATATAGTGGGAAAAACTAAATAAATCCAATGGGTCAAAGGTCACAAAACAGATTATAGCTTTCTGTGAAGAAGAACGTTCTTGGGCTAACTAACAGAGAAGTCTCCCACATGAAAAGGGGAGTTGGCATCTCACCAGTGGGCATACTGGAAAAACCCTATGTCACTTCCGACCTGAGACTCCACAATCCTAATGTCTTGTTTGGACACCAGAAGTAAACATGCCCAGAATCAATACAGCACGGCTTGTGCATAAGCATTGCTCATCCTAATAACAAACTCCTGAGAGAATAAGATGGGGGCTCAAATTCAGCCACTATTAAATATACTTAGGCAGTCTTATTTCATTTGAGAGAAATTTACAGTTCAAAACAAATGACAACAACCCCATAGTGTTCTTTCTTAAAAACTAATCCCCTCCACACTCCATCAACAAGGCACAAGTAGAACCTGTAGCATTATTTTGAGTAATCAAACCAAGAGTCGCAGTTAGTCAAAGGCATCTCTCTGCCTTTTGCTCAAGTCAGGCTCAGAAAACTGAATGCTGAAAAAAATCAAGAAAGATTCTAAAAATCAAGCCACTGGGAAAAAAGTGATTCAACATTTTATTTTCTTTGTTCTACCTGCCAAAGGAAAAAAAAAGGATAAAGTGGGTTTGGAACCGAGAAAAAGACAGAAGAACTCAGAAGGGTAGAAGAAGACATTTGGAGGAAATGAGTTTTGTGGCCTTAACCACCTTGCTGAAACTGCAGAGCTGTGACTTGCGTGCCTGAGTGTACACCACGGTCTCTGCTCATCTCTCTTTTCTCACTCACACTGTGAGCTGGCTAGGAGGGACGGGATCAAGGCAGAAGCTGGTCTTTCATTCACCCTGGTTGCTGCCTTCCAAGGCTATCACAATTCAGCCCCGGAACTTTAGTGCTCATTACCACAAGAGGCAACTGTAGCGTCGAACCCAGAACTGTGGAATCCAAAATACAAGGCACACAATGACAATTTTTGCAGTGGGAGCGAGAGTGTGAGGAACTAAATTTCCAGGCAGTGCAGGTCTTTGGAAGCTCTTCTGAAGCAATTCATATTCTTAAATTCTCAGATTTCTTTTCCTTTCAGAAGGAGACAATTCCTTCTGATCACAGAAGGTATTATACTAGAATTCACAGACCTGAGACCCAGTGAGAAATGACCGCTCTACTAAAGGACATACAATCAGGTATAGATACCTTCATTACAAAGTGTGGCTTTCACCTAAACTGCAGAAAGCAATCTTGTCCTAGATCACAGGGCCTTTAGTCGTAATCCTAGCCTTCAAGCACAATTAGACTGGGGAGACAAGTAAGTAAGCAGGGTGCTAAGTGCTATCACTCTACTTTATGCTCCAGGAGAAATGGAAAAGGAGGAGAAGCGACACCTAACTCAGCCTGAGGGGTCAGGGAAGGCTTCTTGGAGGAGGGGGCACCTGAGATGAAGCTGGAAAGGCAAATAGGCATTGGTGGGATGAAAGGGGGTAGGGCTCTCTCTATTCAGAGTGGCACAGAGGAAACCCAGGAGGACCAAGGTCAGAAGCCTGGGAATGCCATCATTTCTGGGCTGGACTGAGGAGTTGGGGGACAACAAAGGGGCCACAGGATGAGGAACCAGAGAGACAAGGGGCTAAGGGGAAGAGCATCCCAAGGCAGTAATAGCTCACAGTGTGACTGGACACAAATCAAGCCAGGCAAGAGCTAAAGGCTTGGACTTGGCTAACCACAGAGGGCTGTGCCCTTTGCCCAAGACATTTCAGGAAAGTGGCAGTGACAGAGGCCAGAGCACAGAGGTTGAGTTGAGGTAAGGAAGTAGACACTGTGGATAAGGCTACTTGCAGGAAGCTTGGCTAAGAATAGGGAGTGAGCTAACAGGAAATATAGGATCCAATTTTCTTTACCAGCCTGAACCTCTGCTTGGAGCTCCAGACTCACTTCTACTAAATTCCTCCTCTTCCCTCACCCACTACGTTCAATATGTACCGTGGCTTCCCCTCCATCCATTCTCTACAACAGCCAGAGCAGTCTTTTTTAAACTCTAAATTGGACCACGCTACCCCCACTCAAAATGTACAACGGTTTCCCACGGCCCTTAGAATAAAATCTTCACTCCTTGCCATGGCCTGACACTCTTGTGTGATGTGGGCCCCACTTCCCTCTCCGGCATCTTCGTAGGCAAATCCCCCTGCTGCTTGCCATGGACCAACCCGGCCTCTTTTCAGTCCCCAAACCCTGTAAGCACAGTGCAACCTCAGGATCTTCGCTCAGGCTGCTCCCTCTGCCTGGAATGCTCCTGTCTCACCTGCCCTCCTCCAACTGAAGTAGCCAAAAGGTGAATCACTCATAAAAGGAGAGGCCACCACAGAGGTCCTCCTCTACCCCATGCCCAGGGCTTCGCCTCCAACCAACCACAGAGTCCAGTTTTTCCAGCTCCCCGTCAGGGACTTTGATGTCACAGACTCAAGTCCTAGCTCATTTCTCTGCTGCCTATTAGTTGTGCGGTTTTTGTCAAGGCACCACCTCATCAGTTTTCTCATCTTGAAAAAGGTAAACAGCGTCTGCCTCCCCAGCTGTTAGGAAGCTCATCTCAGGTGTGTAAACACCAGTTCTCACCTGCCTGTGTCCCCTGACCTGGGGGTTTCTCTCCCATCTTTGCAGTGCTGGCCTTCCCCAGGAACCAGTCCCAGGCCCCTTGGCCCTTCCCATGCTCTGTCCATCAAGGCGGGAGGAGCAGCCTGTCCGTTCTGTCCTAGCGCTACACAGGGCCCACCTCACTCTTCTCAGAGCCCCTGCCACCACTCCGCACATGTGAAAACCCACACACTCCAAATTCACCTCCCACCCAGTAAATGCCTCCCTCAGCCCTCTCTCTTTTGGCCTTGGTCACCAGCTCCCATCCTAAGTCTGGCACGTAAAAGCCTCCCAGACAGTCATCCACATTTTCTCTTCCCCCACTCTGCTGGTGGGACGTGGGCACTCAGGGAAACCTTGGAAACCCTGTTTTGAAGATGGCAGAGCCCCCATCAGTCCGGGCCCCCTCCACCCCCACAGCTGATTGGATTTGAAATGGGCATGAAAATGTCGACTGTTTTAAGCCACTGAGATTCCAGCAGGGTTTATCTGTTATAGAAGCTAGGATGTTTCTATGTAATACATGCTGAATTTAGCTAGTTGGACAGAATGGGGGGGCTGTAGTGGTAAAGAACATTTATACAAAAGCCTGAAGCTAAGGTTACTCATGGCCTCATGACACCAGCTCCATTTATATAGTACTTATCCTCTTCATAGTACTTTAAAATACATTTTTTTAAAGATTTTATTTATTTATTTGAGAGAGAGCATGAGAGGGGAGCATCAGAGGACGAAGCACGCTCCCCGCTGAGCAGGGAGCCCGATGCAGGACTCGATCCTGGGACTCCAGGATCATGACCTGAGCCGAAGGCAGTGGCTTAACCAACTGAGCCACCCAGGCGCCCCTAAAATACATTTTCTCCTCTGACACAACCATCACCATCATCACTTACTATTGTTATAACGGACAGTTAACAAATGAAGAAGCAGACCTAGAGAAGGTGAGCTGTGTCCAAGGCCCTATAGCTAGCAAATGGAGGGGCCGAGACTGGACCAAAGGACTCCTGACTCTAAATCCAATGGCATCTTCCCTATAGCACCTAGTCTCTCCAAGCCTCATTCTAGTGCTATGGCAGAAACACTTGGGGCTGAAGTACAAGGGCACTGGAATGACACAGAAAAGACAGGCAGCCTGGCAGAAATAGTTAAAGGCAGATTGTGGAGGACTGTACAAACATCAGACTGCAGAGCTTAACTTTCATTCAACAGACAATGGGGAGCAATAATCAGCCCCACAGCTATCAGTTTATACCTTCACTCCTGTCTTCAGAGACCTTCCTGCACCAGCTCATCCTGGCTATCAGTTGTTGCCAAGGTCCACTTCGCAAAGAACATAGCTTTGATGAGGGCAAAACTTCTAATCTCCTCCCTTCTGTAGACATAGCTGTATCCCCCAAATAGTCTTACTTCTTTGTATATGAAGTGAAAGAACCCCTCCCCCTCTGGCAATATTACTGACCATCCCCTATGCATGTGCTTCCACCACTAGAGGAACATTTGAGCAAGAATATGACCTTCTCTCCCTTGAATCTCTGCCTTCTTCCTTTCTTCTACTTCCATCTCTTTAGCCTCTGAACACGCTAGAGCCTCTCTCATCCTAAAATCATCCTTTCCCACAGCCCCTTCTTATCCTCACACTTCATAAGTGAGCTCCTTGAAGAAACAGGAGCAGCAAATATGCATCTCCACTTCACAACCATGGATTCTCTGTTCCACCCACTGTAATGTATTATGACATTGAAACAAGTCACCTCTAACGATCCCTCCTAGGAACTAAGTTCAATGGACATATACCAACATTTCTCTTGACCTTGAGGTGCTTGACAGTGCTGCACTCCCTCCTTGAAATTCCCCTCTGCCTTGATTTCCACAAGGAAAGCACTCTCCTGGTTATCCTCTTGTCTACTCCTTCTGGGCGTCCTTCACTGGCTCCTCCTCCTCTGCCTCTCCCCTAAATACTGGTGTTCCCTGAGGTTCCATCTCGATACCTCCTCTTACCTTACATACTCTGTTTGAAATCATCCACAAACATAGCTTCAACTAACAGATACAAGCTGGTAACTTCCAAACATATATCTTCAGTCCAGACCTCGCTACATCTGCCTAAGGATAACTCCATGTAGATTCCACGGGCACCTCAAACTCAACACAGCTAAAACCATACTAAGGATTTTGTTTACCCCGCTTGTTCTTCCTCTTTCTGCATCAATAATGAAAGCATTTGTTAAGTACTGTTATCAGTCTGGGTTCTCCAGAGAAACAGAACCAATAGGATACATGTGTGTATGTGTGTTAGGTATACACACACGTGCACAAATTAAGAGATTTAAGGAATTGGCTTACACAATCGTAGGAACTGGCAAGTCTGAAATATGTAGGGAAGGCCTGGAGGCTGGAAATTCAGACAAGAATTGATGCTGTAGTCTTGGGCTCATTCCCCACTCAAACAGGCAAGAAGTGGGTCTGGCCCTCTCGCCTCTACATCCGCAGCACCCTACACGTAGCAGAAGCTTAGTAATTGTTGAATGGCTAACCAGGCATAAAGTGAAATGCTATTAAGTGAGGATGGGACCAAAAGATGTGGATGGCTGTGCATTTTAATGAGAAATAATTAGGAAACTTGAATAAAGCTGTACCATAAATCAAAATACAGCCCTTCTGAGACATTCATTTGCCAGAACTACCTGACCACTACACCTATGACTGAATGAGAACCATCACACAGACAGAAGCACATCCATTCCAATCCTCTGCCTGAATGTCTCAACAACTCTGTGAAGTAGACATGGCAAAGAAAAGGCACATTTTACGACTAAATTGAGGTTCCAAAAGATTAAGGTCTTGTCTAGGTTACTACAGAAAATACCTACAGTGAAAGGTCTTAGTTCTTCAGGGATATGCAGGAGGAGCGACCATAAACAACGAAAGGTCAAACAAAAAGGAACCATACAGTCCAAAATGGATGATTTTGGATTTAGGATGCTTATCTACCTAAAACTGTAAAAACTAAAGATATCTTCTACAATTTACAAAGGATATCTTTATTTTAATTATTATGCAGAGAAACTTTTGTCTTTCTACTCTGTAAGTCCATGGTATGTATTAGACTATTAGTATTACCACAGATCCATTGTTGGAGTAATACATTTCTGGTTAAACAGTAAATATCTAGGAGCACTGTTCTCTGAAATAATGCCAGTATGTATTAAATCTACAGTTCATTAGGGATGACTAAAGAGCCTATATTAACCCCAGGCACAAAAAATTAGCTGGTTTTCTTATTATTTAAAAGCATTAAAATTAATGAAATATTAATAATATTTAGTCCCAGTATTACATTTGGGGATTCTCTGAAGTACATGGTGTTCTCTGAAGCCACAGAGTAGTGGAAACCCTCCATTAGCCATTTCTATTAAACATAAGGGCTGATTATCCCCACCCATATTTGCATATGTAGTAAACTGACCTCAAATCTCTCTTCTATGTAGTGTCATTTATTATAAAACTCTTATAAACCTTGTTAAAAGATTTTTTTATTACAGTTGACAGAAAAGAGAGTCAAATGCCTAAGGTCACGTCATTTGGTAAATGGCAAAAGCAGGACTATACACCAGGCCTTTCTGCCTCCAGGCCTATTTATCTATAAATCTATCATGGCTTCCCAGCCATGGATCCACCAGACTGTAAGTAGCATGAGGCCAGAGAAACACCATGTCTAAATGCTCCCCACTGGTGTCTAGCATAGAACCTGATACACAGGAGGCACAAAATAAGTACATTACTGGGGAGTGACTGGATTCATTTTCTTTCTTTTTTTTTTTTTAAGATTTTATTCATTTATTTGTGAGAGAGAGCACAAGCAGGGGGAGCAGCAGGCAGAGGGAGAGGGAGAAGCAGACTCCCCACCAAGCAGGGAGCCTGATGTGGGGCTCGATCCCAGGACCCTCAGATCATGACCTGAGCCAAAGGCAGATGCTTAACCGACTGAGCCACCCAGGCATCCCTGGACTCATTTTCTTAGAGTTGCTTTAGTCACCTGGATGGTAAAATGGAGTGTACAATATTGCAAAATAGCTTTTAAAATGCTACTGGCAGAAATAAACAAAGAAAATACTACTTTTTTGCAAAAAATCAGTTTTTTCAAAACTGATTTCCAAAAAGATCAGAATTCTGATCTTTTCAGCACAAAAGGTAGCAAAGGTAGCAAATGGTATGTTTTCAGCTTCCTGGAAAATTAAGTGTTGAATTGACAGGGCAAGGAGAAGAGTGAAAATTCAGTCTTATGTGGGAAAGGAAAAATTGACCGCAAGGTCTCAGACCAACCAATGACCATTTGCAAAGGTGGCACAGTGGTCCAGTTGTAGCTAACCTATCACGGCAAGAAATGAGCTTGCCAAAGCTCATTTGGGATTGGGATTTGGGATTCACCCAAACGGACACACGTCAGCCAAATAGCCTTCACTCTGTGGCAGAAATATGTGGCTTTGAGGCAGGCCAACTCCCAAAACAAGGCACGCGAAGGCCTGGAGCAGATAGAGCCATTCTGTACAACCCTCTGTGCTTAGCCACGCTAGAATAAGGGAGAATGAGAAGGAGCTAGCCTCCTTCAGTTTATTTTGGCCCCAGCCCACAGGGCTCTCCTGCCCTCATTGCCAACCATTCCCAAGAAAGACACTCAGAAATGAGATGGTGAGTATTCAAGAGGTCTCCTAACATGGCTATTCCTTTCCTATAAAGGCCTCACCAATCTCACTTAGAGCTCCTTCTTCCCCCAAATCCTAAACCATATACCTAAACATAAACCTTCCATTACCACTGTGGTTTTCTGCTCACCACCATAGCACTGTATTTCCAATTCTTTGGGAATCTGAGACACCACTGTGATCCCAAGATTATTTTTAAGGGCTTCCATAAAAGCCCTTCTCCACCACACATTCCTTAATACTTCATACTTAATTACAAAGACAAGTTCCCCAAAATAATTGAGAAGTGAGGTATTCTGGATGAGTGAAAGTTAATTCATTAAGCACCAAAATATCTCTGTAGTCTTGCTAAAATAAATGATGCCTTAGTAAATAGAGAATATCAAATATAACAGTTCCAAATGCTACCCAATCTTCAAGATCCTGTCTGAATAAAACACTCCCTGAAAGCACCCTCCCATCCCCTCTCACCACTTCCACTCACCACCAGAAATAACCTCTCTTTCGCCTGTGATCCTACATTTTGATTATACCTCCTTTGCAGCATGCAGCATAGTCTGCTTGAGGTCAGAGATTTAAATGCATCTTGTCTGACTTTTAAAAAAATGTTTGAAAACAGACCTTTTTTAACCCCATGCTGCCTAGAGTTCACAGTAGGCATACAAACACTTCACGAACTGAGCATGCTTAGTGATTGAAACATTTTTATAAAGAGCACCATAATATAGCAGAGCCTTCACAATACAGAATACAACAGAATTCAGGGGTTCCTGAGCTGTGTAGGGCAGATAAGTGTGATATTAAAATACTATCATTAAAATATTCATTGGCCTCTGTTCAGTATTTCTCAGCTTTAGAAGATGTTTTTCTAAAAGGGAAAAATATTCTGAATTTCTATTTTTTTCCTAAATGGAATTACTTTTTAAAAAATCTCAACTTGAAAATGGAAAGTTCTGGTTGAACTGGCATTACTAAAGCTCCATTGCCACGTTTTCTAGGTCTCAAGATGGGCATTCAAGCAGCTCCCTGTAGTTCACCAAGAAGATGAGGCAGTAAGTGCCAGGAATATAAGCAAGATGCTGTGCCATGTTTGGTACCCAGCTCAGCAGCTTGAACACCAGGCTCATCGGTACCAGCCATGCTAAAAGGAAATAAGAAATGGAACACATGACAGAGCAAATCAAGTTTTAGGCTTGAGGTCCATAGCAACCACTTCTAGCAAGGCTGACAACATTCTTTTCCTGCAGCTTTAGTGTTTGGGTATGACAAACCAGGCTGGAAGTAAAGTTTAAATATTCTAAACACTACAACTCAAACTTCCTTACTAGCAACCGGGTATTCTAAATGGTCAGCCAAGAATGACTAACTCGAAGTTCCCTCCCAGCAGCTATTCTTTTGCAGGAGTCCTCTTCCTTGTCATGAAAAGGAACAGAATTTTCTTGGTGAAAAAAGAGAGAATGGGGTGGTAAGCTGCTGCCATCATGATATTAAGTATCTAATCATGTATACAGTCACCACTCTTGTCTTTAGCTTGTCAATGAGTAAATGTTTTAGTCCCATATTTTCAGAGACAGAAATGTGTCACATAAGTTAATTTTTATGGGTAACTGAAGCACTACAACATGCCAGCTTAGGACTCTAAGCATTCTAAGTTGCATTACTTCCTTCCCACCCAAACCATAACCTGACCTATTCCTGTTGAACAGGACAACAATTATGATTAATTAATGTATCCAGGGACCGCTGAGGCAAACAGGACTGTTTCTTCTAAAATGAATGTCCCCAAACTGCTGTACTTTGAATTATTTTGTACAGTGTTTCTGTCTCTGTCATCACCAGCTGTCTCTTCTTGCTGTGGTCAGTGTCTTCATCTCTAATGGCAGGCCCCTTAATTTACTGCTTCTGATATCAGACAGACCTGGAAAGCTAAGCTATTCAGAGTCATGGGCCAAGGCTCACTCCTACCAGCCTCACCTCCTTCATACCCAGTCAGCTTCCAGACCCCACAATCTTAAACACTACAGCTGTGTTCCCCAAACTTGCCTAATTATAAAGAATTACCAGGTATGTGGGTGGCAGTGGGAGAGTTTAAAATATACATTCTCAGTCCCCTCTCCTATAAATTCTAATCCAGTGGACCCAGTATGGGGCCCTGAAATCTATATTTTTAACACACACCCTCAGATGATTTTCATGACCAAGTTTAGAAACACATATAATATGTCATGGGTGCTGCCCACTTGAATTGGGATTCCTTCTGAAGCATAATGAACCTGGGCCAAGGCCAACTCCTTCCAGAGAGACCTTGCAACCAATAAAGTTGCCAGGTCATTGCTCTTCCACTGTCCTCAGGTAAAATCCCCTGATCTTCTGAGGCTCCTGCAGGCTGGCCATATACCTGTTCTCTTGCTGGTAGCCTTCACTGAAGGCTTGCACACTTTCCTTCTCTCCACCCCAGACATCCTGCCATCCCTGTGATGGATTATTCTGACCACATGGATGACCCAAACAACTCTCCAGCCTCTCAGTTACTTGACCTCCTTGACTTCACTCATCTTCACTGAGTTCACTTCATTTTAGCCATTCATGCCTGTGGCAAAACCCAGGAGCCCATCATGTCCAGTAATTAACTGCTCCAGCTCTGAAATCTTCCACTCACATGTCCCTGTCTAACCACAACCTCCTATTATTCTATCACTCCAATACACACACTCCTTGACTTCATCAACACCCCTGGTCCTTTTCTCCTCCTCATCCAGCCTAAAAACCCTTATCTGTCATGTTAATCACTCCCTGGCCAATATCCAGAGCCTCTGCCCCACCATCCTTCTGCCAGCAAACCTCAGCCCTGGCTCAATCCAACCATATGCCTTCTGTGCTCCTAAAACCCAGCAACTGAATGCTACTGATAGCATTCCATCCATGGTTTCCTACCTCAACAGAGCCCCTGTATATTGTCAGGAAATCATGGACATTGCCCCAAGTTCACTCTTCCTGACCTCAGTTATATGTCAAATCTCCTTGTTTTCCCTCTGACCTCTTCCCATTTAGTCTTAGCAGACAACCTCATCCAGTACTTCATAGAGTTGTTGGAAACGACCAAACAAGCACTTGATCCTAACCCATCCCACCAGAAAATTCAACTGCGCCCCAATATTTTTTTAAGATTTTATTTATTTATTTTAGAGGGCGGTGAGGGGCAGAGGGAGAGAGACAATCCCAAGCAGACTCATGCTAAGCCTAACACCGGGCTCAATCCCACGACCCTGAGATCATGACCTGAGCCGAAACAGTTTGACGCTTACCTGACTGAGCCACCCAGGCACCCCTGGTGAGTATCTTTCTGATGAAAGAGAAAAAACTAGCCAGACTCTCAAAAATGGCCAGCCTCTCAAAAGATCTATCCTGAGAACCTGAGAATCTTTAAGATGAAAAGGAGTTTTTTTTTTTTTTTTAAGATTTTATTTATTTGTTAGAGAGAGAGCGTGAGCAAGAGAGAGAGTGAGCAAGGGTACAAGCAGGGGGGAGCTGCAGGCAGAGGGAGAAGCAGGCTCCCTGCTAAGCAAGGAGCCTGATGCGGGGCTCGATCCCAGGGCACTGGGATCATGACCTGAGCCGAAGGCAGACGCTTAACTGACTGAGCACCCAGGCGTCCCAATGAAAAGGAGTTTAAAAAGAAGAAAACTATCTTACCTCAAGCATTTAACAAGTTTGAATCCAAACATAAAGTTGCCATACATCAGTAGAATGATTATAAATCACAAGCCAAATAGTTAATTCCCTGATCATTTTTATAAATTCAAAGCCAGAGTCAGTGAAACAATACTGTTAGTTATGGTCTTTTCACTCTTACCCAAACTCTAATTTGTTGATGAGGCTGCAAGTCTTTTCCGGAGGGTTTTTTCCCTCCCTATAATATTAATAGCCAACATTCACTGGTTTTTTGTGTATAGTTATGTTACTCGCAATGACCCTGTGAGATAAGAACTATTATTTTTTTCCATTTACAGCTGAAAAAACAGACTTAGACATGTTAAGTAATTTGCCCAAAGGCTTACAGCTAGAAAGCAGCAAAGGCAAAATTAAAACAGAACTCAAACTAATCTATGTGCTTTGGCATAGTGGTTTTTAACAGCAACTTCCCAGGAAATGCAGCACCCTAATCCAATTTTTATACTCCAGTGTATGCTTAGAACCCTCAGACATTACTATTATGGTCTATTTCACATTCATTCATCCCTACACTCACATCAGAAGGCAGTAATGAATAGGAGGAAAGTTTCTACAGTCAGATCACATAGATTCAAATCCTAGCTCCATCACTTTCTTAGCTGCATAACTTTAAAATTATTCCTCTAAGCTCATTTTTTTTCAACTAGGATGCAGAAATGACAATGTAATAATCACAGTCACCTTAGTCAGTTCTCCCAAAGATTTAAAGACAATACATGATTGCACTTAGCTCTGGACCTGACACATAGTAAGTCCCAAAAAAGGTTAGCTGTTATAAAAACTAGTATTCAAAAGGTATTGAGGACCTGTACCCATTGGATTCAAGGCAGAGCACTGGGTGCCAGGACTTCACCATAAACAGGCCAAGGCTGTCTCTGCCTTCATAGGTCTTGCAGTCTCCTGGGAGAGCAGACAAAAAAGAAGGAAACATATCAATGAGATACTTAGAATTCTGGTGAAGCATTAAGCAGGAAATGCACATGTACTAAGAGGGGACAACAGGGAGGAAGCTACCGTGAAAGGAATGATCAGGAAAGGCCCCTATAAGGAGGGACATTTTAGCTGAGAGCAAATGTTTGAGAAGGATCTTTCTATGAGAAGAATAGGGAAGGGTGCCAGGCAGAGAGAAGGGCCTGTACAGAAGAGGAGGAGAACTGGCAAATTACAGGAACTGACAGTTCCAACCTGACAGAAGAATGACTGGGCAAGGAGCAGAGGTTGGAGAGGGAGACAGAGGCCAAGTACACCAGATTAAGAGTGGGTGTGGGTCTAAGTGCAGTGGGAAGCCACTGCGGTGGGGTAACGTGATCTGGTTTGCTTTTCAGTAGCATCACTCTGGCTGCAATGGGGACAGGGGTTAGAAGAAGGCAAGAGCAGAAGCTAGGAGACCAAGTACAGGCAGGGGCACTCATCCAGCTGAGAAGACAGCGGCTAGATTAGGAGGATGGAGGGAAGGGAGGATCTGAGGTATTCTGGAGCCTTGGCCAACAGGCTGTGCTGATGGGTTAGATGTGGGGTGAAGAATCAGGAAGAAACAAAGACAACTTTCAGGAGTTTGGCTTGAACAATGAGAGGACAGTAAGGACAAAGATAGGGAAGGCAGGGGGTGAAGAAAGCTGGGAGAGAGGGAAGACAGGAGTCAGGAATGAGGACTATAAATCTGGAAGTTGGAGAGGAAGATATTTTGGACATATGAAGTTTGAGATCATGGTGGGGCACCAAGGAGAGATAGTAGGAAGGCAATGGGGGCAAAAATGCAAGACTAGAACCAGAGAAAAGTCCAGGAGGAGGTCTAACCGAGGGAGGGAGTTAGCATCCAAAGGGTATTAAAGTCCTGGGAACAGATGAGATCATTTAGGGAGAGAATAGGATGACAGAAGGGAGATAGCCAAGTGCCAAAAGAGAAGAAATAATAAGAAATCAGGTTGGTGGGCACTGGGTGGCTCAGTCAATTAAGCATCTGCCTTTGGCTCAGGTCATGATCTGAGGGTCCTGGGATCAAGCCCCGGATCGGGCTCCCTGCTCTGTGGGGAGCCTTCTTCTCCTTCTCCTGCTCCCCTTGCTTGTGTGCACACGCGTTCTCTCTCTCACTCTCTGTCAAATAAATAAAATAAAAATCTTTTTTAAAAAATGAAAGAAAGCAGGTTGGTAATCTAAAACTGAACATGATTGTCATGGTCAGGTAGCCCATGCAAAAACACACAGAACTGCCCCAACTATGTGCTCAATAAATGTCTATGGAACAAATAAAAATAAATTCTTAATGCATTCCTTTTAGGCCTTTAAAAGAAAATTTTCATTTAGGATTTTCTCCCCAAGTTCTTGTATATTTGAGGTTGTTTTTGAAGGTCTCTGTTTGGATTCTATACAAAGGAATCCTTTTCCTTATGAGCAAAAAACAAGGATTTTTTTTTTTTACCAAAAACTCACTAAAAAGTAGTCTACTTGAAATTCAAGCTTTTTAAAAAGCTTACACTCATGCTATTTCCTTTTTGTAAAAATTCTACCCCAAGATACAATTTTTCCCATCCTTATAATGAAAATGCAATTTTATGTTTTACTACAGATATCATTTCATCCTGAAAGATGAACTGGTACTTTCAAACTGTTCAAGAGTCACATGAGAGATGTAAAATGCTCAAGAGATCAAGGATTTATTTTAAAATGTTAAAAAAAAAAAAACAAACTTAAGTATACCTGCGAGGCCATCCAAAAACTGATAAGCAAGGAGTTGAAAAGGATAGAATTGCCAGGAAAATAAGTAAATATAACAGCTACTCCTCAAATGAAAACACATTAAAGCTGTAATTATATCTCTGGGTATCTGTTAACACAAAAAACTCACTATGCTCTTGAGACTTATACTATCACTAAGAACTCCCAAATTGAAATCACAGCTGTAAACATAACTGGGATACTTTATACTTTTCAAAGATTTCCAGTGTGACACAAGGGATAATGCATAAAAAAGAAAGCCAGTAACATTTACCAAAAATGTTTCTTCCCTCGATTGTTCAAGTCACATCAAGACTATAATTCTAAGATTACAAGCCTCACTTGTAAAATTCCTCCTCTCAGATATGTAAAGGACTATCCTGACTTTTAACGGATTGTTATCCCACTTCAGGATAGACCTATCTAAAAGCCAGGAGGTTACAGGAAGGTCACAGGAATGGATGGATAATGAGCATTCATTCACTCATTCATTCAACAAATATTAAGCACCTATAATGTGTCAGGTGCTGTTCTGAGCCCTGAGGACACATCAGTGAAAAAAAAACTCACATTTCTGGGGAAATGGGGGAAAAGAGACATAAATCAACAAATGATAATGTAGTCACCAGTGGGAATAAGTGCTATGAAGAAAAATAAGGCTAAGTAGGGTTAAGGAGGACAGGGGAATGGGGTGTATTTTACACAGAAGGGTCAGGAAAAGCCTGATAAAGTTAAATCTGACCAGAGACCGGAGGCGAGAACCATGATATCGAGGGAACGGAGTTCTAGGCAGAAGGAATAGCAAACACAAAAGCACTGAGGCTGGTATATGCTTAAAGCTTTAAAGGAATAGCAATGAGATATGTTTGGCAAAACTGGAAGTGAGAACAGGGAGGTAGCCTGGTTAGCCACGGCAAGGACTTCATATTTTACTTTAAAAATCAGAAGCTACTGGAGTGCTCTAAGCAGAGGATCCAATTTAGTTTTTAAAAGTATCACAAAGGGAACACAAGTTCTTACTCATACACAAGTTTTATGAGTAATAAATAGGTTAAATATATACCTACAGAAGAGGAGACAATACCTCCAGCTGCAGAGTGCTTTAAAGTTGCAAGTCAGATTAAGCAAAGAATTATGTATAATCACCACTGAATCCCTACATCCACCATCCTCCTCTCACGCCTTTACGAACGAGGCATACAGAATCTGTAAGATTTTACATAATCTATTTATAAGTAGGAAAAAAGCATATAATAAAACAATCTCCTAGGGCGCCTGGGTGGCTCAGATGGTTAAGCCTCTGCTTTCCGCTCAGGTCATGATCCTGGGGTCCTGGGATCGAGTCCCCGCATCGGGCTCCCTGCTCAGCCGGAAGCCTGCTTCTCCCTCTGCCTCTCTCTCTCTCTCTCTCCCTCCCCCCACCCCGTCTCTCATGAATAAATAAAAAATCTTTAAAAAAATAAAAAATAAAACAATCTCCTAGTATGGTAGAATTTTGTTAAGAAAAAAAAAACTTATACAGAGGAACAAAAGACTAAAAAGATAAATACCTAACTGGTCTCCTACCGTTTGCGGGATTATGGGTTTTTTCTCAAGCTTTTGTTTTTCTAGTTTAATGCTTTAAACGTCAATTACTTTTGTAATTTTTAATGTTATCTTAAAAAAAAACACTCCTACCAGGAGACTGCGCTAGTCTGAAATCATACTTAAATATGAAAACAAAACAAAACACGGGGAACACTTTCTCCAAAAATTACCCCACTTCCACGCGATGTTTGCCCGTTAACGAAGCACTGCACAGATCAAGCGCCGCTCAATGTATCAAGGTCACAAAACCAACTTGGTTAATATGTTTATCATTACATAGTAGCTCTGTCCTCTACAGCAACTTTGATACCATCTTTCCAAGGCAGCAATAGAAGGGCCCTTTCATTAATGTCCTAAGACTCTTTGATACTACTTTGCTGCTTCTGGATTTTTCCACTGTATGTCTCTTAGAAACAAATTAAGCCCGAATAAGTTGTTCCAGCTAATGAAGTGTGCTTTTGGCTCTTTCCCCGTGGTTGAGAACTATCCGGCAAAATACCAATTGTTTTAGGACGTATTTTCCCTTGGTTTCTAAATACCGCGATGCTAAGTTTACTACAAATAAAGAACATCAACATAACAACGTACAAGAACACGTATACATGGAAACTACTGTCGCCCCTTTTTAAACTGAAGATGTGTGGAGTCTCATGAATAAATACTATGTGTTCACATGACACAGATAAAAACAGGAGTATGCCCTCCTCCTCCCTCTACCTAACCTCTCCTCCCCACCACAGAACAGTTTCTCCCAGGGCACAAGCCCAGGGCAATCACTGCTCAAAAATGCAAACCACGCAACTCAAAGTGACTCAAGCTCTCAAACACTTTCCACCTAAGCTCCACATCCCACCCGCTCCTCAATCACTTCCAACAGGCTTCTCTGAATGGAAATCCCAAACTCCGCTCACACGCCACTCTCGGAATCCGGGAACCCGGGGCCCAGGGGGAGTGTTTTCGCGTGGGCAAACGAGGGTCCCGGAGTGCAGGGCTCTACTGTACCCCCAAGCGGCTGGAGTCCCCGGCTCAGCTGCCTCCTCGGCGGAGCTGGCGCTCTCCACGCCAGGGGCAGGGGCTGCCCCACGCCCGCAGCGGCCCGCGGGAGCCGTAGCGAGGGGCTCCGGGCCGCCCGGCATCCCAGCCCCGGGCTCTCGGGCGCCCACGCAGTCCCGCACCCGCGCGCTAGGACACGCACCCTCGCGGGGCCGGCCGGGCATCTGCAAGCGCCCCCCTCCCCTCCGCGCCCCCTGGCGCTCCGGTAGTGGCTGCGGCCCGCGGGGTCTACACCGAGCCCCAGGACGCCCGAGCCCAGGGCTGGGGGGGGGGTTGCTGACAGATGGGGCGAAGGCGGGGCTTTGGGGGGAAGGGGCGGAGCCTGCGCGCATGGGGGTGCTGGCGGCTGACAGAAAGACCCGGGGCAGCGGGCGGGAGGGGCTGGCGGCCGCCGCGGGCAGGGCCGGGGGGTCAGGCGTGGCGGGAGGGAGCTCGCGCAGACACGGGGGGCTGACAGGCAGAGAGACACACACACACGGAGACTGACAGTCCCGGGGGCACGCGGGGCCGGCGGGCCGCGGCGGGCGCTCACCTGGCAGCGGCGGCGGCGGCTGCGTCGGCGCCCGCGGCCGGGCCGCTCTCCCCGCGCTCCGGGCCTCCCTCCCGGCGGGCGGGCGGGCGGCCGGCGCAGGCCCCGCGGAGGCGGCGGCGACGCCGGAGCCTCGGACTGCTGGGCGGCGGGGACGCAGCTGCACCAACCGACTCCGGGCCGCTCGGCTCGGCTCGGCCACGCTCGGAGCTACTCGGCTCCGCTCGGCCCCGCTCGGCTCGGCTGGGGGCGGGGCCCGAGGCCCCCCGCCCAGGTCGCCTCTTGCGCCCGGGGGGCGGGGTTTTAGTGCGGGCGCGAGCCCCCTGACGTCGCGGGGAGCGGACCTTGCCCCGGACGCATGCGCAGGCGTCGTCCCGCTTTTCTCCGCGTGGAGACTGAAGGGGGCGGGGAAGGAGGGCACTGGGGGCGGATGCTGAGGCCCCAGAAGTTCCCGGCTTTTGTGCTCCATATCCTGGTCTTTCTGGAGGATCACCTAAGGAAGGTCACAGAAGGCTACTCTTTCGCAAGGATGTAGGCAGAGTATGGATCCTGGTCCCTGCGCGGCCCCTCTCCCTACGGTCCGGTTTTTCCCAACAAGCACCGCCTGGGAGTTGGTTTTTCTTTCCTCCCACCAATGCTTCCACTGCGTTTTTAATCTCTTCTGTTTCTAAACAACAACAACTTCTGATGGCGTTTTAACATCAAATCTTCAGGTACTTGAGAACTTGCAAGCCTCAGTCCCTGCAGGTACAATAATGCTTTCCTTTCTTAACAGCTTCCGTTGTGTCACTTGTAACACCCGGGATGGGGTTGGGCCCTTTTCTGGTTTTTCGTCACACGTCCCAGGTACCTGTGTTGTCATGGAGCCCAAGTCTATGGCAGATATGCTCTGAAAGTGATCCCCACCTTTAGAATCCAATGATTAATATACAGCAAGAGCTCTGCAGTCTGACACATCTAGGTTGGCATCCCGGATCTGCATTATATTGACAGATTAATAATTGGCTGGGTGACTTTGGACATGCCATTTAATCTTTAATCCATAAAAGAGCAATGAAAATATTAGTAATTAAGCCAGTAGAAACGACTGGAAGATTTAAAAGACAGCACCCATTAAGCTTTCTGCACAGTGCCTGCTGTTCAATAAATAAAGCTGACTTTAACTTCAGGTTGCATTTTAACCTTCAGATTCTGAAAAACAGTGAACATATAAAGTATTGGGCAATGTGTCAAACTTGACATGTCCAAAACCAAACTCTGGAACTTGCCCCTCAATTTGCTCCGTTCAGTCTTCCCCACCTCGGTTAAGATCAATTACATCGGTCTGGTGGCTCCGGCCAAACCTTGAAGTCATCATTAACTCCTCTTTTCCTATCAACGTATCTCACATGTAATCCAACAGCAAATACCTTTAAAATAACCTCATTTGAGCCCTGGTCATCGTTTTCCTGGAATATTGCAATAACCTTCTACCTGCTCTGCCTGATTCACCTCTGCCCTCAGAGAGCTTGTTCTGAAGAAGCCAGAGGGATTCTGTTAAAACCTAAGTCAAAACATATTTCTCCCCTTCTCTAAAGCCTCCAATGACTTCCTATCTCACTCAGAGCAAAAATCAAACTCTTTTTGTCAAGGACCCCCAAGAGCCTATTGTGACCTCCCCCCACCCAACACTCCTCCCCTTTTCTAACTGCATCTCCTTGCACTCTACTCCTTCACTCCATTCCAGCCACACTAGCCGCCTTCCTGCTTCTGGAACATGCAGGTTCACGCCTACCAACAGACCTTTGCATTTGATGTTTCAAGGCATGTGCCCTTACTCCAAATTTCAAAATTTTCAAAAGTCACTGCCTCAGACTTACCCAGACCACTTTACTAAAATATCAGGTCCCACCCCCCCACATCATTCTCTCTCCCCTCATCCTGCTTTACTTTTCCTTGTAGCCCGTATGACCTGAATATCATCTGTAATGTTCTGAGGGCAGGGACTTGTGTTGTTCACCTGCAGTATCTGGAACATGGCCTGATATGGTTAGGTACTCGCTATATATTTCTTGAATGAATATGAGTATATATGGAATATGTTGCTCAACTTTAACTTCATTTACTCAACAAATTTTCTGAGCATCTATTCCAATCCAGGTACTGTGGGTGGGATGTGCAGGTAAACAAGGCATTCTCCCAACCACTAAGGAACTCAGAATTTCAAATGAGACAGACATATAAAGAAGTACTTCTGGAAGAAATGTGGGGCACCTGAGTGGCTCAGTCCGTTGAGCATTTGCCTTCCGCTCAGGTCACTATCCCAGCATGCTGGGATCAGCAGAGAGCCTGCTTCTGGGTCTCCTGCTCCCCCTGCTTGTGCACACTCTTTCTCTCTCTCTCTCAAACAAATAAATAAAATCTTCAAAAACAACAACAAAAAAACCCTAAAAAATGGAAGAAAATATGTAACACTACATGTATGTGCTACTTGCTTTGGGAAGCAGAGAGAAGGACATAATACAATATAGGAGAGTGTAGAAAGTCTTCCCACAGGAGCCGACATTGGAGCTGAGTAAAGAATTGAGGGAGGAGGAGAGGACTCCAGGCAGAGAATATAACATGCACTCAATAACCAGTGTTGGGAAGTATGTCACAAATAGTATTTACCCAAGGAGACAAATTATTTTCCTTAAGAAAAAAGCAGATTCCAGGTGATCCCTGTAATAATGTCACCTGAACTCACTCACATTCTGATGAGCTTTCTCAAGCAGGAAAGAAATTGCCAGAAGTATAGTTGATGCAATAGAATTGCCACCTGACCTCTGTTTTACTGGAATAAGCTACACCTGCAACCGTTTTTTGTGTCAGGGTCCAGAGGCCAAGAGCATGTATCAGTTAGGAGTTTGCTGGCAGCAAGTATCAGTATCCTCTCAGGCCAGGTAAAGAAAAACAAAGGGGAATTTATCTTAGGGCATTTTAGGGGTCAAAGGGATGAGTCTCTCAGGCCGACAAGAACCCAGATGGACTGCTGGATGGATTGGAAGCAGAGCAGGGGGGGCCAGTAAGACTCTCCCCCACAAACTTGTTTTCTCTCCTTCCAGGTAATACAATGGGAAAATATGTCTACCAACTACTCCCAAGTACATGATACAATTCCAACTACACAGAGACTAAAAATTCCTCATCATTCCAAACCCAAAATCTCAGAGAAGAGGCTCTAATTTACCCAACTTGTGTCAGGTGTCCCCCTCTCCCCCAGAACAATCATGGCCAGCTTACAGGTCATGTCGTTCACAGGAACCTACCTCTGTGGATCAAGACCACAAAAAAAGGGAATTGTTTTGAGTTGAGATATCTTAATATAAGTCCCTGGTAGAACCATGAACGCCACTTAATGGCAAAACACCTGGGAGACATTTGATAGTCCCACAGAAAGTGAGTACTGAGTTTTCCTGATCTCTGCGGAGTAGGGAGGCCTCTTTTTTTACGTAGCAATCAAAACCATAAGTTACTCTTCTCCCAACAAAAAGTGGGCAAAAACTGGGGTGGTCTCCATAAGCCCTCTGTGGTGGGTATTCTGATGGCCTCCTGTGGTAGTGGACATTAATGCTAGCCACCAAATATTTCTGGTGTGTTTCCCAGGCATATGATAGGATTGTACTTCCTTACAGCTTAGTCAGAGGTGGTCATGCCACTTGCTTTGGTCAATAATATGTGAGTAGATGTACTCCCAGGTCCAAACTTTAAGAGCTAGTAGGCAATTTTGTATACTCTCTTTCCCTCAGCAACAACAATAGACAACGCTGAAGATGGTGATTGCTCCATCATTCTGGGTCCTGAAGGGAGGAGACATTAAATAGTGCCCCCCCAGGGGACTCACAGTACACATGTAGTAGGGGCAAGAAATAAACTTGGCTTGTTAGCTACCACAGCAAAACCTAGCCTATCCCTTCAGATGCACCTTCTAACATCCAGTCTATCCCACTGCTCTTTGTACAGCATGGAGGCAATTTGGGTGGGATAGACCCCATTCCTCACATGTGAGTGTGGATTCTCTGCTAAGTCAGTTGAACTAATCTCATCTACCTTGTACTGATTGCTTCAGGAATAGATCTATTACCTAGGCCTACATCTATCATTATCCAATATTAACCCTGTCACAATAGTTGAATAAAATCCTATTTCCCTGGATGTCAGTGAGGAACCATTTGCTGCCGGCAACTATTTTGTGACCATGAAGAGAGCCAGCCTAAAGATGAAGCCAACACATGAATAGGCAAAAGCAGAACAAAGAGAAACAGAGTTGTAGTGCTGATCAAGGCTTACCTGAACGAATAAAGTCAGGTAAATCAATAAACTCCCCATATTATTGATTCTAATTTGAGTTGGGTTTTCTAGTACTCGAAACCAAAAACATTCCAACTATGGCTATCCTACCGTATTCATTGCACAGTTCTGAGCAGTAGCCAGCGCTACGGAATCACAAGGGGAAAATGTCTGAACTTTGAACAATCACAGGAAGAGAAGCTGAAAATTCTGTGATTTATATGCCAGCTCCTTTTCTAGAATAAGGTATCACAATGCAGGCAGAGCACAGAAAAGGAACAGTAACCAGCTGAGAACCAAGGATTTGAAGGAGAAGAATCCTATAGAACCAGGATAGTGACAGAACCCCTGGTTTAATCAACAGTACATAGTTCATTTCATGGAGAGGGTTCTGTCACTCTCCATCAACCTTTATGTTGCATTTATAAAGTCTGGAGTGAAAGAATCCAGGAGGCAGTTTCATGCAGTATGTAAGTAGGATTTAACTTTGAAACTCCTGGGCTTGAATCCTGTCTCCCCCACTTACTTGCTGTGTGAATTTGAGTAACTTACTTAAATGTAGTTATAACAATTGAATGAGATGCTCCATGTTACTATTAACATGGTGTGTGATGCATTATAAGGACTCAGTGGTTTAAAAGGATGTCCTGTCAATTATTTTAAGAAAAGTCAGTTAAGCCTCTGCCTCCAGCTCAGGTCATGATACCAGGGTCCTGGGTTCAAGTCCTGCATCAGGCTCCTTGCTCAGTGGGGAACCTGCTTCTCCCTCTGCCTGCCACTCCCTCTGCTTGTGCTCTCTCTCTCCCACTTGCTCTCTCTCACACACATACAAATAAATACATAAAATCTTTTAAAAAATAAATTTAAAAAAAAGGTTCTTAATCCAGTTGTGCCAACTTATCGCCTCTCAGCTCTAAAGCCACTCTTCTTTATCTTGCCCTGTGATCCTGGAACTGAATTCTGTAAACATTTCCCTTTTGCCAGTGGCACGATGTTAGGCTTTGTCACTAGAGAAGGTTGGAGAAATCAAAGAAAAAAAAAAGAAGCATAAGGGTCTTCCTGGTTCAGAACCTTCCAAATTCCACTCTGCTCTCTTGCTCCTATAGCACATGGTTCCTGTGGTCTAGAGAGACCCAGTGGTGCTCACTGGGCTGTTCTGCCACCTGGATGGCCAGCTTCTGACCTATAGCCTGTGGCCATCCATCAAACGTCTCCACTGTCCAGTGGGCTGAATTCCTGCTCTCTCCAACAGGGCCCAAATCTCACCTTGGGGTTGGGGGAGAGGCATTTGCAAGTTTGTGTTCTCCTTGGTCACTCTGCCCCAGCCCTAGAGATAGTAGGTACAGTCTGTAGTTACTATGCCTATATTCTTTGGAGTTCTCTTTTGACCCTTTTAGTCACTAACCACCTTTCATTAGCTAATAATTCTTCATAAAAAAGGTCCCTTGTTCAAATTACTGGTGTGGTTTCTGCCTCCTGAGTGGGCCCTGTCTGATACACCAGTGGCCCCAACTGCCAATTAGACAAATTTCTGGGATTAAAAAGGAACTGGTTTGTGGGAGCAGGTGGGGGGAGTACAGTTGTGTGTATAACAGTAGTTACAAAGTCATGACTTCATCCTCAAGAGAACACTGTAAGAAACATACAATGGGGGGCACCTGGGTGGCTCAGTCGTTAAGCGTCTGCCTTCGGCTCAGGTCATGATCCCAGGGTCCTGGGATCAAGCCCCACGTCGGGCTCCTTGCTCAGCGAGGAGTCTGCTTCTCCCTCTCCCACTCCCCCTGCTTGTGTTCCCTCTCTCACTGTGTCTCTCTCTGTCAAATAAGTAAATAAAATCTTAAAAAAAAAAAAACATACAATGGTGGCCTCCATACAGCATGAGAGCCAGTCTTCTGCCTGTCCTTACAACTGGGGTTCTGCTGGCCCAGCCCAGCCCAGCCCAGGACCTGAGCCAGATATTATGGGCAGGATCCTGAGGTCTATCACAGAGTGGGGCCTAGAGTCACATCTTGATTATAAATATGTAGTTTCTGTTGGACCAGAGATGAGTTTGAATGTCCATAAAACCCTCCCAGCTCAAGGCATTGTCTGTCTCCACCCACCTCTCTTTCCCCAAAAAAGGTGTATTGTGCACCTACTATGTACCTGGCCCTGTATTAGGTTCTGAGTATGCAGCCTTGAATAAAACCAGAGACCTTAATGTAGCTTACAGTCTAGGGAGTAAGGCAGACATTGGTCAAATAATCAAAAACATAAATCTTACACAGTGCATGGTACCATGAGATCCACTAATAGGAGTCTTTGGCTCAAAGATGTTTAGGGAAATAGTTGGTATGAAATCTAAAGGGAAAAACAGGGGTTAAATTAGATGCATTAGTCTCCTTGGGCTGCCATAACAAAACACCATAGACCAGATGGCTTAAACAACAGAAATAAATTTTCTCACAGTTCTTGAGGCTGGAAGTCCAACATCAAAGTTGCAGCCAATTTGGTTTTTGGTGAGAACTATCTTCCTGGCCTTGCAGATGGCTGCTTTCTTGCTATGTCCTTATATGACCTTTCCTCAGTATGTGTGTGCAGGAAGAGAGGGAAAATGAGCTCTCTGGTGTCTCTTCTTAAAAGGACACTAATTCTACTGGATCAGGGTCCCACCCTTATGACCTCAATTAATCTTAATTACTGCCTTACTCCAAATACAGCTACACTAGGGGGTTAGGGCTTCAACATATGAATTTTGGGGGAATATATACATTTAGTCCATAACAGTAGGCAAATAGGGGCAAGAAGAGTACTCCCTATAGAAGGAACAGTACATGCACAGGCCCTGTGATCACCAAGGATACATGGTGGTTTAAACAAAGAAGAAGGAAAATGTACACTGAGGCAGATAAATGGAGGAGATAAGGCTGGAGAGGTGGCCAATGGCCAGATCATGCATAGCTTTGAAGGTCATGGTAATAATTTAAGTCATATCCTAAGAGCAATGAGACTTAACTGAACTGAGTAGGGACAATATGCTGGGTGTAGATCAGAAAGGAGGGCTCAGAATAGACCCAGAGAGAACAATAATGAAGCTGTCCAGGGTGTCTAGGCTCAGCCAAGACTACATAAGTGGTCACTGGCTAGCCTGGAGGAGTCACTGGCCAGAAAGTTTGCCCAGGACCAGTGAAGAGAACCTGTTTCTGGCCCAGCTGAACTATGACCTGCAGCTTCTCTGCAGTCTTGGCTTCTCTCCAGCTATACTCCACCTGGTAGCCCCCATGCCTTATACCACCTCAGCAAGGACAGACCAGCTCTCTGACTGGTTCTGTATCCCTAGCCCAGTCTGGCCCAGCTTGCCTTCCTCCTTTTCCCATACTGGACCACAGAACTAAGATTCAACATGCTGCCCCCTGACGAAGCAGATGTCACAGCAGCTGCCCATCCCTTCTCCAGACTCCTCAGTGTGACTTTCAAGCCCTGAGCCAACAAAACTCTTTACACTTTACTTTAATCTAAGATCCTGAAGAGCTTTAATTTAAGAGAAGATGTGAACTGGAAGTGATCCATTCCTTTTGCAGATGGTTTCAAGTCATCTGAGTGGACTAGATAATGTCAAGCTCTGAATACAGAGCAGAAAGATCCTAAACTTTTAGCACTCCTAGGGCCTATGGGGAAAAATCTCTCTCGGGGCGCCTCGGTGGCGCAGTCCATTAAGCGACCCACTCTTGGTTTTGGCTCAGGTCAAGATTTCAGGGTTGTGAGATTGAACCCCACATCAGGCTCCACACTCACTGCAGGGTCTGCTTCAGATTTTCTCTCTCCCTCTCCCCCTCCTACTCATGCTCTCTCCATCAAATAAATACATTAAAAAGAAGAAGAAGAAGAAGAGGCGCCTGGGTGGCTCAGTTGGTTGAGCAACTGCCTTCGGCTCAGGTCATGATCCTGGAGTCCCTGGATCGAGTCCCGCATCCGGCTCCCTGCTCAGCGAGGAGCCTGCTTCTCCCTCTAACCCTCCCCCCTCTCATGTACTCACTCTCTCTCTCATTCTCACTCTCTCAAATAAATAAATCTTAAAAAAAAAAGAAAGAACATCTCTTTGGAAGAGGTTTAATTTATATCATTCTAACATTAAAATAGTTCCTACAGTTTTTTTAAATGCACTACAATGCCTAATGCACAAATACAGCCAGACATATAAGAAGGCACCACAAGAGGAAACAAGTAAAATAAAGAAACAGACTCATGATGACCCCAAATACAGGAAATTATCAGAGACCAAAAAACAGCCAAACACACTACATTCATGGAGATAAAAGCCAAGCTTAGACAAACAAAAATCATGAGATACCACTCCACAATCATTAGGATGGTTATTATCCAAAAAAGAAAAAAACAGATGTTGGAGTAGATGCAGAGAAATTGGAACACTTGTGCGTCATTTGTGGGAACGTAAAACAGTGCAGCTGCTGTGGAAAACAGTATGATGGTTCTTTAAAAAATTAAACATAGAACTACCATATGTACCAAAAATTCTACTTCTAGATATATATCAAAAAGAACTGAAAGCAGGAGCTCGGAACACATATTTGTATACCCTTATTCATAGCAGCAGCATTCACAATAGCCAAAAGGTGGAAGGAACCCAAATATCCATCGACAGATGAATAGAAAAACAAAATGTGGTATATACACACAATAGACTATTACTCAGCCTTGGGGCCTAGGTGGCTCAGTCGGTTAAGCAGCTGGCTCTTGATTTTAGCTCAGGTCATGATTTCAGGGACCTGAGATCAAGCCCCACATCCAGCTCTGCACTCAGCAGGAAGTCTACTCCTCTCCTTCTCCCTATCTCTCTGCCCCTCCCCGAGCTTGCATATGCTCTCTCTCTCTTAAATAAATATATCTTTTTAAAATAAAGAATATTATTCAGGCTTAAAAAGGGAGGAAATTCTCAGGGTGCCTGGGTGGCTCAGTCAGTTAAGCACCGACTCTTGCTTTTGGCTCAGGTCATGATCTCAGGGTCATGAGATAGAGCCCAAGTTGGGCTCTGTGCTGGGTGTGGAGCCTGCTTGAGATTCTCTCTGTCTCCCCCTCCCTCTTCCCCTCCCCCCACCACATGGGCACTCTCTCTCTAAAAAAAGGTGTGGGGGGAAATTCTGACACATGCTACCACCTAGATGACCCTTGAGGACATAATGCTACATGAAATAAGCCAGTCACAAAAGAACAAATACTGTATGACCCTATTTATTTATTTATTTATGATTGCAGTTTATTGTAAAAGATATAAATGAACAGCCAAATGAAGAGGTACATAGGGCGAAGTTCAGAAGGGTCCAAAACACAGATGGAGTGTATGACCCCATTTATATGAAGTACCTAGAATAATTAGATTTACAGAGACAAAAAGCAGAATGGTGATTGCCAGGGACTGGGAGGAGGGATGAGTGGGAAATTATTGTTTAATAACATTTTTTAAGTTTTCAGTGTTGCAAGATGAAAAGAGTTCTGGAAACTGGTTGCACAAAAATGTGAATGTACTTAAGACTAGTAAACTGTAGGGGTGCCTGGATGGCTCAGTCATTAAGCATCTGCCTTCAGCTCGGGTCATGATCCCAGGGTCCTGGGATGGAGCCCCGCATCAGGCTCCCTGCTCTGCGGGAAGCCTGCTTCTCCCTCTCCCACTCCCCCTGCTTGTGTTCCCTCTCTCACTGTGTCTCTCTGTCAGATAAAGTCTTAAAAAAAAAAGACTAGTAAACTGTACACTTAAAAATAGTTATGATGGCAAATGTTTTTATTTTACCACAATGTTGAAAAATCAAATGGAGAAGATAAAATGGAATAAAAAATACTTGATCCAAAAGAAGAAAGAAAAAGAGGAAAATGGGAACAAAAACCAGGTAGGACAAAAAGAAGGCAACAGGATTATAGATGTAAATGGTTTTTAACCATATCTGTAATGATGTTAAATGTAAGTGGACTAAATATTCTAACAAAAAGGAAAAGATCAACAGAGCAAATTTAAACAAAATACAAGACTCAACTATATGATGCTTATGACATACTTTAATATGAGAACATATAGGTTAAAAGATAAAAGAATGAAAATATTCTAGCCAAAATTTTAAATAAGAAGTAATACCTATCTTATACAAATTCTCTCAGAAAATAGAGGGAACACTTCCCAACTTATAAGGTTAGCATAATTGTATGCTGACACCAAAACCTGACAAGAACATGACAAGAAAAAATATAGACCATTATCTCTCATGACCATCAATATAACAATCCTAAATAAAATGTTAGCAAATCAAATAGAGCAACAAATTAAAAGGAGAAGAAATCATAACCAAGTGGAGGTTATCTCAGGAATGCAAATTGGTTTAACATTTAAAAATCAACCAACCACATTAACAGAATAAAAGGGGAAAATAATTTGATTATCTGAATAGATGCTAAAAAAGCATTTGACAAAATTCAACACTTATTCACAGCAAAAACTCTCAGCAACCTAAAGAGGGAAGACAACTTCCTCAATCTGATATAGGAGATACAGGGGAAAAAACTAGAGCCAACAGCATTCTTAATGGTAAAATAGTGAGCATTTTCCTCTCTAAAATCAGGAACAGAGCAAGAATATCAGTTATCATCACCTCTAATCAACATTTTATGAGATGTCTTAGCCAGGGCTATAAGGCAAGAAAAAGAAAAAAAAAGTCATAAAGATAGGAAAGAAAAAAGTAAAACTGTCTTTCTTCAAAAATGACACAATTGTGTAGGTAGAAAGCCCTAAGGAATCTCAAATAAACTTTTAGAACCAATAAATTGTCTTAGTCTGGCTGCTGTAACAAAACATCACAAACTGGGTAGTTTATAAACAATAGAAATTTATTTTCCCCCATTTTGAAGGCTGGCAGTCTGAGATCAGGGTGACACCATGGTCAGGTTCTGATGAAGACCCTCTTCCAGGTTGCAAAATTAATATACCAAAGTCAACCTTACTTCGTTATATTCCAGCAAATGTCAGAAAATTGTGTTTTAAGAATAGAATAGTTTTGAAATAGCAAAAAAAATAAAAGTACTTATAAATGGATCTAACAAAAGACAGGTATGACCTCTATGGAGAAAACCATGAACATTTTAATAGACATTAAAGAATAAATGAATAATGGAGAAAGACAGCATATTAATAGATTAGAAGACTCAATACTGTAAAGCTGTCATTTTCTTCAATTGGCCTATAGATTCAAAGCAATCCCAGTTGAATTTCACATGGCACTTGACAAGATCATTCTAATATAAAATTTATATGAAACTGCTGAAGGCCAAGAACGGCTAAGGTACTCCTGAAGAAGTACAAAGTGGACAGGATTTATTCTATCCGCTAACAAAACTTATAATAAAGCTCTAATAATTAAGACAGTACGGTATTGGCATAAGAGTAGACAAAAACCAATGGAGAGAAGAAAGACCCCCCCCCCAAACAGATTAATGCTAGAGATAGCATTGCAGAACAGTATGGGGAAATGATCTTTTGAATAAATAGTGTTGAGTCAATGGAATATCCATATGGGAAAAATGGCATTGGAATCCCATCACACACCATACTCAAAAGCCAATTTCTATTAGATTATGGACTAAAATAAAAAAGGTAAACCAATAAAACTTTAGGAGATAACATACAGTATCTTTATGACATCAAGGGAGGAAAAGTTTTCTTAAACAAGATCAAAACAGCACTAACCACAGGTGAGACACTGATAAATTGGACTTCTTTACAGTTAAGAACTTCTGTTCATCAAGAAACATCATTAGCCACAGAGGAGAAAGATTAACAGCCCACATAACTGGCAAAGGGTTTATATCCAGGATATACAAAAAAACTATAAAGAAATAATGAAAAATACAGAGCAGCAGAAAAATGGACAAGAACAGGGTCTTGGCTTCACACAAAGAAAATCCAAATGGCCAATAAACGTATGAAAGGTGCTGAGCCTCATTAGTAATCAGGGAAACGAAGCAGAGAGACACCTACTACAAACCCACCAGATGGCTAAAGTAGGAAGTCTGATAGGACCAGTTGCTGGTGAAAACTGTTGGTAAATGCACAAGGGGAGCTCTCATATATTGCTGGGGAGAGTGTACTTGTCTAATCATTTTGGGAAACAGTCGGCATTATTTTTTTAACTTAAGCATAGGAATACCCTATAACCCAGCAATTCTGCTCCAAAGTATATACCTAAGAGAAATACATGCCCAGGTAGACAGGTAGACATGTACAAGAATGTTCACAGTAGCATTATTTATAATAGCCCCAAGTTGGAAACAACCCGTATGTCAATTGGTAGAAAGGATAAATTGTGGTATATACGCTCAACGGAATGCTTTATACTGCACAAAAAAAGAACCATACCGGCACACAACAACATGGAAGATTCTTATAAACAATGTGGAGTGAAAGAAGCCAGACACAAAAGAACATCCACATTTAATGACTGCTTTTATATAAAACCCATAACCAGACAAAATTCAACATGCCCCCTGCCCCCACAATCTTTGCCCCTCCTGTACTTATGAGATATGTGAAGAATGGTAATAAAAGATGGATTTGCGGGTGCCTGGGTGGCTCAGTTGGTTAAGTATCTGCCTTCAGCTCAGGTCATGATCCCAGGGTCCTGGGATGGAGCCCCAGATTGGACTTGCTGCTCAGCAGAGATCTGCTCCTCCCTCTCCCTCTGCCCCTCCCCCGGCTCTCTCCTTCACACTCTCTCTCAAATAAATAAATAAAATCTTTAAAAATAAATAAATAAAAGATGGATTTGCAAGGTACCTGGCTGGCTCAGTCAGTGGAACATGCAACTCTTGATCTCAGGGTCGTGAGTTCAAGCCCCACATTGGGTGTAAAGATTACTTTAAAAAAAGGATGGATTTGCAAACAAGTTGGGGAATCACTCTTTTGTCCCCAGCCACAACCACCCCCCACTGCTGGAGTATCTCCAGGCTGGAGGGATGATAAAAGAAAATGGTCCTGGAAGTGAGCTGAAGGAAGTTATTGACACAGCTGTCTGATGTGGGGTGGAGAACAAGAGTCAGGCAGCCCTTATGTTGGGGTTCATTATGAGCACCTCAGTGACATTTTAATAAAGTCACTCAAAGATAGGGGACCATAATGATGAATTTCTAGAGTATTAAACCTTTAAAGGAGACCTGGAGACCATGAAGTGGGACAAGAATCATGGGCAATTTCTGAAATGCACGGTGCACTAGCCAAATAGGGCTAGGCTGTTATCGCAAGACTCCCAACAATGAACATAATCTGTGTGTGTGTGTGTGTGTGTGTGTGTGTGTGTGTGTGTGTGTGTGTTCTTCCAGATTTTTTTCAGGATATCCAAACATTTTTCATTAATGTAACTATGGGATTATACAACACACTGTTGAATTTTTTAAAAAACTTGACAGGCGGTAGACATCTGCCCATTTCAATCCCTATCAATCTACTTCTTACTTGGAGGTGGCGGATATATTCATTATCTTGATCGTGGTGGTGGTTTCATGGGTAATTACACAGGCCAAGACTCCAGTCGTACAACTTATATATGTGTGGTTTACTGTACGTCAGTCACACCTCAATAAAATGAGAAGTGTTGTGCTTTCAAGCTCTTGGACTGCTTTCCCTACTTAGCTCTGTAAGTCCCATGCTGCTGTATGCACTCCTGTTTCATTACTTCTCATAGCTGTGTGGAATTCCAAGTTCGGCATCCACCATGGTTCACTAGCTCTTTCCTTTAGCACTTCCCCTACCTCCCGTTCACCGGTGACGTGAATAATGCTATTCTAAATAACCTCCTCCTTGTCTTATGTGTATCTGAGCAACCTTCCAAAATACATTACAAAGAGTGAAATGGCTAACCTCTGTGCCCTATGCATACTTAATGTTACTGAGAACTACCTGTTTATTTTACAGAACGGCTAAGCAAGTTTCTGTTCCTGCTAGCTGGGCATGGAGAGTCCCCAGTCTTCACTCAGGTTTCTGACTCTTCACGCTGCACGAATGTCCGTGCCTTGCCCCTCCCTCCCCCTCATTTGGTATTGACTTCATGGTCGCCGACAAATAATTCTGCAGGCCGCGGCACACGGCTGGGGCCATTCCCTCGTGCTTAGCAGATGGAATTTCTCTCCATCTTTACTAGGTTTATAATCATGTTTTTGGGGGGAAGGGTGCAGGTTCGAAAGGGGAGCTCTCTAGCCCGTCTTTCTGGGCACTCCCTGGCTGCCTTGAAAGGTCCCATCTACACGAAGGAACTGGGCCTTGGTGCTGGGGCCAGTGTTTTAAGCTGCAAGGAATGTGGTGACTCAGCTGGTCTCTCAGGGACACCTCTGTGAACAAGGCCGAGGGAAGGAAGTCATTACACAGACAGCTGGGCTATAAAAAACAAAAATACTCCACACACCAAACTCTACAGAGTAGTGTGGCTGTGTGTCCCATGACTCAACGGGACTGCTTCTGCCACGTGGCACGCGGCACACGGCCCTCACCCACTGCCAGCCGGCTGCCCTCGGAGCCACTTGCAAAGCCGGCTGGGGGGGGGCCCCAGGGAAACCTGTGCCGGTCCTCTCTCCACCCTCTCCACTCTGCCTGTTGCTTTCCTCATCATCTCCTTCCTCCTTCCTCCCTAACCCTCTTGCCCTTAAATAAAACAAAAACAGGAATTTAGTATTTCACGCCTGCTGGAGACGTGGCAGAGACACAGCGAGGTCGACACACTGGCACCCCAGGAAGGCCCTCCTGAGTCAGGCAGATGCCCGTGACGAGTCATACCACCTAGGCAGGGGCTGGAGTCCTGGGGAGAGAGACTGGAAGGAGATGGAGAGTCTGAGTTAGAGGCAAGACCATCAGAGATGTGGACGCTCACCCACTAACCTTCACTGGAGACCGACTATGTGCCAGACACCATTCTTGGGATATATCAGCACAGACAGGTCTTGTTCTCATGGGGCCTACATTCTCGTGGAGAGGGAGACAAACACCAAATATCATAAATAAGTAAAATACAGAGCACGTAAAAAGGTGGCTCGTGGTCCTGGAAATGATCAGAACAAGAAAGGTGGATGGGAGTGGTCAGGGCAGAAGGGTGACGTCTGAGTCATCTTGAGGGGGGTGCAGGAGTGAGCCACATCTGAGTCATCTTGAGGGGGGTGCAGGAGTGAGCCATGAGGGTGTCTGGAGAAAGAGCAGTGTGGGAACCACCAGGGCAAAGTGGGGTGTGTGCCTGGTGCGCTTCTGGATCCGCGAGGTGATGGTTGGATGGCTGTGGAGTGGCAGATGGGGACGGAGCGGAAGAGGAGAGTGGCAATGGGAGGTGTGAGACTGGGGGCTGTGGGAGGCTTGTGAGCAGAGACCCCAACAGAACAGATTTTGGGTTTAACAGCATCCTGCAGTCAGATGGCTTTGACCCCTGGGAGTATGGCACACAGGGAGTACAAAACGAAACGGGAAATCTTGCCAGAGGTGTAGAATTTATGAAGTCAATGAGCATGAAGTTGGCAAACAGCTAGAATCACACAAAGCACTGGCGAATGAGGGCCTGTTTGTGTCAGGTCAGAAAAGGACAGTGACAAGGTAGGAGTTTCCAAAGAATGATTTAAGTCAGAGTTAAGTCTTAAGGAAAACCAAAGGAGCCGCAAAGTATTTTTGGATGGTCGTGCTGTTTAGAACACGCAATGCTCCATAAGGGATGTCATACCATGCAATCTACACCCTGCTCCCAAAGCATTTATTCTGTAGTCATACTAAAAATTATGATATAGTGGCATGTATAAACCAAAATTTGTAGGTATAAGATAATAAGATTTTGTTCAGTATATTTTTAAGTGTGTGTTAATAACTGGTTTCCTTTTCTTCATATGTCATAATGGTTCCCACTTAGCCAGGTTGTAGTAAAGATTAAATAAGAGCATTGACTCACTAACACTTGCAACTAATATTTATTGTAGATCTTCTTCCATGTGTCAGGCACTGAGAGAGACTGGGGGCAAAGTGGTGCACAAAAGTACCCTCATGAAGACATAGCATTCATCAAATGGTATATATAAATAAATGGTCACATAAAAGAGGAGGATGAAAAATCACATTAAAAAAAGAAGGAAAAGGCATATGATGCTACGAGAGCCTACATCAAGGAGTTAACCTAGCCAGAAAGTGTATTAGTTTCTGCTCCGTAACAAGTCACTTGGAACAACATATTTATTACCTCAGTTTCTGAGTCAGGAGTCTGGGCATGGCTTAGCTGGGTCGTCTACTTAGGGACTCCTAAAGCTATGATCAAGGTGACAGCAGGACTACATTCTCACTCAGGGGCTCCAGCTCCCTCAGGCTGTTGGCAGGATTCATTTCCCAGTGGCTGCAAGACTGAGTACCCTGGCTTCTTGCTGGCCATCAGCGGGAGGCTGCTGTAGGTCCTAGGGACCACCCATAGCTCCTTGCCCTGTGGGCTTCCTCAACATGGTGGTTTACCTCATCAAGTCAGCAAGGGGAGTCTCCAGAGCTTATCTGCTAGCAAGACTCTTACATAACATAGTCATGGGAGTGACATCCCATCACCTTTGCTGTATCCTATTAGTTAAAAGCAAGTCACAGATCCCACTCACACTCAAGAGGAAGGGATTACACAAAGGCATGAATACCAGGAGGTGGGGATATGGAGATACAGGGGGTCACCTTGGAGTCTGTTTGCCACTGAAGGTTTCCCTGAGGAAGTAACAGTGGAGTTGGGAACTAAAAAATGAGTTGGTGGGACACCTGGGTGGATCAGTCGGTTAAGTGTCTGCCTGCGGCTCAGACCATGATCCCAGGGTCCTGGGATTGAGTTCCGCCATCAGGATCTCCGCTCAGCGGAGAGCCTGCTTCTCCCTCTGCATCCTGCTCCCCCTGCTTGTGCTCTCTCTCTCTCACACACACACAAATAAAATCTTTTAAAAATAAAAATGAGAAATAAAAAATGAGTTGGCATTAACTACATAGATAGAGGGCAGGGGGAGAACTGTCTAGGTAGCGAGAACACAAGCAGGACAGTACAGTAACATTCACAAAGGATCTAGTACAATGACTAGCAGTGTTATCGCTCTCATGCATAACAACCATCCATGGCTCCTCAGTGCCCATGGTTTTGCCTGACATTCAAGGCCAGATGGGTCATCTCCTTGCATTCACTTTCTCTCTCTAGCATCTATGCCTTTACTCACCACTTCCACCCACTTAGACTGCCCTTGCCCTACCATATATACTCCATCCATATCTATCTATCTATCTATCTATCTATCTATCTATCTATCTATCTATCTATCTAATTCAGAGCCCAGTAGAAATTCATCTTCCCTAAACAATATTTTTGAGTATCTATTTAAGTAGAGGGCACTATGCTAGACCTTTTTTGAATTGCAAAGCATAGTGAAATATGATCCGGAATGCCAGATAGTGGGTGGGGGCAGAAGGTATACCCAAATAAAAAGAGGAAGAATAGGAGGTGCCCTGCTGAAGGTCAAGCCCATGGGGCAGCTGGGAAGTCCTGCAGAGATCTTAAGATGACAGAACGCTCCACTTCGTGCAGTGGTTGCTGATCTTTCAGTATTCTTCCCTAGGCTAGAAATTACCAACGGATTCTAAGGTCCAGCCAAATTGACGTTTTTCCGGGAAGGACAGTTGGAATTGGGAACTGCCCAGCCTCAGTCCACACTGCCAGGCAACCTGGCCGGGCAACCTGGCCAGGCCGGTCAGTCCTCGGCTGGCAACAAAGGCTTCGTTGGCTGGAAGAGGAGAGAGCTACGAAGTGTCCTGCGCTCCAGCCCAGGAATCCCTGGCCACATCCAGGGCCTGTCCTTGAAAAGCTGGGAGAAGAGACCCCAGTAGCCCGACGGCCTTTGCCACATCAGCAGGAAAAAAGGAACATGGGAGGCAAAAGTCACCCAAGGCCGTGGCCCAGTGCCTGGCTTCCTCCAACCAGTGGTGGAGGGCGGAGCCGGAGGCAGAGGGTGGGACCGGAAGCAGGGGCGGGGTCGGATGGTGGGTGGGGCCGGCAGGGGGCAGGGCGGTGACGGGCCCTGCTTCCCCAGTCCCGCCTCTCAGTCCCGGAAGGAGCGGACCTTGAGCTCCGCGATGCGGGTCTTGGAACTGAGTACCTGCCGTCTCCTGAGATTGGGGGTTGAGTCTCTGCAGACGCCTTGGAGGGCAGAAGCAGCCTGAATCTAGGGGTGGGGGAAGGCCTAGCACCCCCTGCATCTCTGCCGTCAACCCTCATCTGCCCTAGCGCCCGCTCCACCTGGAAGCCAGAGGGCATTAAAGCTGTTTCCTTTGTTCTGCGGGCAGAGGACCCTCCCCCCACAATCTGATACCTCTTCCGCCCCCGACTCTCCTCACCTTCATCTTCTTCAAGACTGAACCACCCCCAGGTAGCTCTGTAGGGCCTTTGTACAAACTAGTCCCTATGCGTGGAACATCATTTCCACCCTTCTTCATCTAACTAATTACAACTTATTTTTCAAGCTTGGGTATCTACTTGGGAAAGCCCTCCTTGACCCCCTCCCATCCTGCTATGGGCTCCCCGGCTTGGCCCCCCTAAGCCTAGTCATCTTACATCGCAATTGCTAGACTACCTGTCTATCCTTTGCCTTCTCCCCACCCACCCCAAGACTGTGGGGTCTCTGCAGCATCTCTAGTGCCTGGCCCAGGTATGGTGAGATAATAAACACCCTGCCTGGCAGTCCTCTGCCATCCTCTAGACCTCTGCCTGGTGACAAACCCCTACAGTCACTTCACTTCTTAGGGCAGCAGGTCTCAAACTAGAGTGCATCAGAAACACTGGCGGGTGGGAGGAGGGTGTCTTATTAAAATACAGATGGTTGGGCCCCACCCTCAGAGTTTCTGATTCATAGGTGTGGAATAGGGCCTGAGAGTTTGCATTTCTAAAAAGTTCCCAGGTGCTGCTGATGCTGACACAGGAACCCCATTTTAAGAATCACTGTGTTGGGGCATCGGTTTCTTCGTCAAGAAAATAGGATAACTTCTGTCCCTGCCATGTGAGGTTTTGTGAGAATCAAATGAGATTATGCAGATGAAGAACTAAGCATGGTGCCTACACCGAGTAGGTGCTCAATAAGTGCAAATGCTACTGGGAGCGGGAGGAACAGATGCCAACAGAGAAAACATGAGCAGTAGAGGTAGGTCAGGGCCCAAGCAGGTCAGCTGGGCTGGCAGAAGAGCAAGGCCCAGCACAGTAGCCAGGGAGTCCAGGTTGTGCTATGGAGGCAGATGGGAGCCATGCACGGTTCTGGAGCAGGGCAGTGACAGGAGGAAGCTAAATGTGGCAAAATTGAGCAGGAGGCACAGCAGCAAATTCCCCGTGCTGGGTTTTTCTCGCCTGTTTGGCCAGGCATAGAGCTGCCAGATTTAGCAAATAAAAATGAAGGATATCCAGTTAAATTTGAAGTTCAGATAATGATTTTTTTTTTAGTATAATTATGTCCCAAATTGCATGGGACATACTTACACTAAAAAACCTTTTGTTATTTATCTGAACTTCAAATTTAACTGGGTGTCCTTTATTTTCATTTGCTAAATCTGATAATCCACGCCAGATATCAACTGCCTGCCCCAACCCCAAGGCTCCATACTGGAGGGAACCAGCCCCAGGTTCCTCTGGCTCACTTCCCCCCTTTCAATGAGGCCACCAGGAGTGACTGAGGAGCTGCTCCTGGGCCCAGTCTTGCTGCCAGTACAAGTGGTCACAGCTGCAGGCCTGGGTGAGCAGGTCCTCCCACTTCATGCCAGGTTCGCCCAGCAAAGAAATAGTGAAGCACACAGTAAATAATCACTGGGTCTGTAATTTAATGAAGCACCTAAGGTTACCAAGTCCCATAAAGAAGGAGGTGCCACCTGCACTTGTGGGTTACTCAAGAAACAAACAGTTGTCGATGGTATAGGTGCACCTGGTGAGTGTACCCAGAGAGGAGAAAATATCCTCTATCCTTAACCCCAGAAATGATCAACACAAGTGCTCAGACTGCTTGCATGCTCACAGGACGCCATGGGAATGGTTATATAAACTGCAAGCTAGAACAGGGGGGTCCCTACCTCCTTCAGCTCAGTTGGGCCTTGGGATAAATCATGGTACCAGAGGCTGCCTCTCTCTCCCCCAGCCCCATAATCACCAAATCCCAGATGATTCATAATTCCGGAAACAAGCCTGTCGGAAATCCAATTTCTGCAACAACCTTTATATCAACTTTTTTTCCTCTAATGAGGAACAATGAAAACAATATGTGCTCCATTTTTAAAAAAAAAAATGTGATAAACATTACTGAATTCCTAGTGTGTGCCCTGTGCTGTGTTCAGCTTATTTAGCTCAGTAGTTCTCAGCCTTGGGTGCACATTGCAAACACCTGCAGATTTTCCAGGTGATCCTAGTACCCCAGGTATCAGTATTTTCCCCGGGGCATGGTGATTTCAACACACAGCCAAGGCTGAGAACCACTGATGTAGTTCACCCTGCTTCATCCTCACAATATGATCTTGCAAGGTAGGTGTTACCTCTGTTTTGCAGATGAGGAAATTGAGTTTCAAAGAGGTACAGTGACTGCAGCTTGTGTAGCCATAATCTTGGACCTCTGTTTTCCTCCCAGCCTCCCTTGAGGGATTCCTATGTTTCCACGGTTAAATATCATGGGTATATATATAATGCTTCCACAGATATGTTCGCAGCCTTGCTGCCCTCCGGGCCACCTTGAGATAGCTCTGCTCCCAGCAGGGCTCTTCCGAGACACCAGCCAGACTTGGCCTGGGTTTAGGATTGACACTAAATGACTTTTGCTATAGTGAGGACCACTGAGGCGGGTCACTCCACCCAGGTCCTGGCATCTAGGGTCATAGAAAGACGGCGGCCACCTCCCATTCCCCACCACCCAGGACCCTCTAAGCCTGGGTCTTTACAGTTGTGTCCCACCACCACCCCCAAGCTTTTCCTCGGTGCCCTCCTCCTTCACAGCAAACCCCCTCACCTCCTGATTCTTCTCAGCTCATCTTCTTTGCAGGAGCCGTACATCCACACAGGTTGTGAGAGAGGTCTCTGATCCAGGACAGGCCGCGAGCCACAGATCCGAAGGGAAAAACCTTGCGCTAGCCCGACTCCTCGCCCGGGGCTCGCGGGCCCACCGATTCTTCAGACGTGGATGCACCTTGGCTCACCTGTCCCCTCCCGCGGCGCCTGCCGGCCGAGAGGACGGTCAGCTGGGCCAAAAGACTGGTCGCCGCCTGCCCTCTGCTGGCCGGTGGCAGTATTGAGCCCGCTGCCGCTCCACCGGAGCGTCAGAGGGATGGAATGAAGGAGCGGGCATTTATCGAGCTCCTGCTGTATGTCAGGCACTGAACTGGGAGCTGGGGGTGTAAGGATGAACGCGACCTGCTTTCACAAAGTTCAGCTTCAAGTGAGGAGACAGACAATAATCAAATGGTCGTTCAAGCAAATATGAAATTACAACTGTGGGCTATATGAGCGTATAACGCGAGGCTCCTGTCCTGTCTACGGGGTGTAATGGGGGGCGAGGGGAACGGTCAGGGAAAGCTGCCCCTCAGGAGGGGACGTGTGAGCGCCAGGTGCCCCACAAAGTCATTCCATGTAATCCTGAAAATCCTACAAGGTGGCTATCCCCTTTGCCAAAGCAGGAAACAGGCTCAGGTTGGGGAAAACCTACCCAAGGTCACATAGCGAACTGGAAGCAAAGCCAGCAGGGCCTAAATCGGCCCAATTCGAAAATCCCCACTTCTCCGCTGCTCCTGGCTGTGGTGTAGGTGGCAGGACACCCGGACGTCCCATCTAGTCGCTCTAGGGCGCCGGGCGGGGCCGGGGTGGAGCCTGCGCAGGGCGGGGCCTCAACTCCGGCCCCGCCCAGCCTCTATAGGTGAAAGGGCGCCCTTGGGCGTGGGGACTGGGCGGAGGCGGGGTCTTTTTTGGGGGTGGAGCCTGGGCGGATTGGGGCTTGCAGACACCCGCCAGGCTCAAGGGGCGGAGCCGGGATCTCACCCGGTCCTAGAGGAGACGGAAGCTCCAACTGAGTGTGGGGCGGAGGACACTTACCGTTGACCCCGTGCACTCAGGCGGCGGCTCCGGATCCCGGAGGTCCAGTGGGCAGCTCCCCAGGTAGGGCCTAACCCCGGCCTGAGAAGAGGTACCCCTTCCCCAGCCCTGCCCTGCCTATCTGTCCTGCCATCTGACCCACGTTTCTTCCTGTCCGCGGGCCTGGGTCCATTTCTGGACATCAGAAGGTAGCTCATGAGTGGAGCGGCTGGTCTCACTTCGTCCCCCTCCCTGGCCCAGCCGCTGCGGGACCCCAGACATCCAGAATATGGGATCAGGAGATAAGATGCCAAAACCTCTCGGGGGTGGCTGGCCCAGCTTCACCCCAGGCCTTTGGGAGGTCACCCACCCTCTCTGGTACTGAGCGTCCTGTGTTGCAAAACAGGGTCTGACCCTTGCTCGCCCTGCGGAGATGGGGTGAGACCCAGTAGCTGTGACGGGTGCTGGGGAGCCAGGGGTGGAGCTTTCTCCCTTCCAGGGCTATAGGAATGCTTATCCTCCTGCTGCTTCTGGTCCTGCTGTACCTTCACCCTTCCCCAGATCTGGGAGCCCAGAAAGGCGGAACCTCAGACCCTGGGGTAGAGCTGTGTGCTGGCCTGGGAGGCCTGTGGGTGTTCCAAAGTGGGCCCTGAGGCTTGGGCACCCTGTGAGGCCTGCCTGGAGTCTACCTGCTCACTTTGCAAAAAGCGGGCCACCATGGTGTAACAGGGCCTGGAATGATATGGAAAGAAGTCTAACCTCTCAACGGTGGACAGAGACAGTGCACTGCAGTCTGACCTGTAGTGCCCTCAGGGCCAGCCTAGGGTGACTGAGGCTGTCATGATGCCCCACTGCAGTCTGACCTGTAGTGCCCTCAGGGCCAGCCTAGGGTGACTGAGGCTGTCATGATGCCCCAAAAGATGCTGCTGTTGATAGGTGACACCTATGGGCATTTACTGTGTACTAGTGCTTTCCGTGAGTTATCCCATTAATTACTCACACATCCCCTATCCCCATTTCAGAGGCTGAAACTGAAGCTTAGAGAGATGAAGTGACTTGCCCAAGGTGTCAGGGAGGGAATTAGAACCCAGATAGTCTAGGGGCACCTGAGTGGCTCAGTGGTCCTGGGATCGAGTCCCGCATCGGGCTCCCTGCTCGGCGGGAAGCCTGCTTCTCCCCCTCCCGCTCCCCCTGCTTGTGCTCCCTCTCTCGCTGTGGCTCTCTGTCAAATAAATAAATAAAACCTTTAAAAAAAAAAAAAAAAGAACCCAGATAGTCTAGTATCTTACAGTGTCCTGTTGCCACCCAGGATCTGGGCATCCGGTAGCAACGCCTTGACCTAGGACAGCAGGAGGAGAACGAAATGGGGGGATAGGATTCAGAGGGCTCAGGAGGGAGGGATGCCCATGAATCCTGAGAGGAATTCAGCTGATCTGGGTCCCTGGGGGAGAGATGAAGTGTTTGAGTTTAGACATGTTAGTTTGGGGTGAAGGGTGGTATAAGGGAGCCAAGCAGAGGTCTTGCAGAAGACCAAGAAGGCAGAGCTGGGTCCTGGGGGAGAGCAGATGCCTTCAGAGATGGGTGCAGACAGAAGAGGGGATCCCAGGGCTTAGCTCATTGGAGTCCCCCCAAATGCTGAGCGGGCAGATGTGGGGGGCATCCACTCGTAGTGTGGGGGGTCCCAGGGGGAGGAATGAATTCTAGGCTGAGGAGGGTTTGAAAAATGGGGGCCTTATTTCATAAAGGCGAAACTGAGGCTAGCACATTACTTGCCTGAGGATGCCCCAAGGCTGGAGCAGAGTAGGACCCCATGCCCCCCAGAGATGGTGCCGTCTCTGCCATTCAGCTCTACTACCTCATTGGCTCTCTACGAAGAGCCGTTTTGTTCCCCGGGGGACATCTGACAATGTTTGGAGACAATTTGGTTGTCACACTGGAGGGGGTGTAATACTGGTATCAGTGGGTAGACGCCAGGAATGCCGCTAAACATCCTACAATACCCCCGAAGCAAAGGATTATCTAGCCCCAAACGGCAATGATGCTGAAGTTGAGAAAATCTGTACTAGGTCAAGCCGAGCCTGTCACTACCCAGCCCAGCTCTTTCATCCTCAGCGGGGCAGATAACTCAGGTCTGAGCCTCCACCTGGGCAGACCTTTGCCCCCACTCCCGGTCTGCCCCTCCCATGCTTGCTCCTTTATTCCTGGAAGCTTCTGGAGTCTTCTCTGCTTTTCCTGAGCACAGTGATCTAGAGAACTGCCCATCACGTGTCTGACCTTTATTCACAGAATTTGGCGTAGGAAGGAACCAAAGTGGAAATTTTCACCTAGCGCATAGTGGGTGCTTTGCAGATAAACTGTATATTGTATTTGAATGCCATTATCAGGGTCCAGAAAGCTTCATTTTATCCCGTTTTCATTTTGGCAATTCCAGTTGTACCTTATGTTTCTGAAGTTCTAGGTTTCTAACGAGCTCCCAGGCGATGCTGACACTGCTGGGCCACATTTTGAGTGGCAAGGGTTGTGCAGAGGTGGGCTGGGGCGGCTGCCCTCCCTGCAGACAACTGTCGGGTGGTTTGGGGACTGTGGGGTGGCAGGAACCATGACATGGGGTCAGGAAACCGGGATACGAGTCATCACTCTCCCCACCCTGCCCCATCTATGGCCTATGGATGTCACTTAACTTCTTTGAGGAGTGGTCTTGCATGGCAGTTGGTCCTCCAGGTGTTCTGATGCGGGGTCTGCGAGGTGGGAGTGCCATGCGGAGATGGAATGGCCTGGCTCCTGGCAGCCAGAGGGGCAGCAGGCCATTGGCCCGGCCAGCAGGGAAGGGACCACGAGCTGCTGTTGGTGGGGCGGGCACCGTGCCAGCATGGAAGCAGCTCTCGTTACGGCCCTGGCTCTTCCCCACGGCTGCCACAGCCTTCTGCTTCTGGCTTACCTAGCTCTGCCTGGTGTGGGAAAGCTGGAGAGACCGGTCTGGCTGGGGGAAGGAGGGGCAGCTTTGATGGGGCAGGGGACAGCCTGAGGCCTGAATGTGGGTCTCCAGGCCTGGCCAGCTGAGCCAGGGTCTCAGAAGTGGGGGTCAGGCCTGAGAACTATGGCCTGGAGACACTGGGGTCAGGTGATGGATCTTGGATAGGATTCCCACCTGTTCCAGGGAAACTGGGAAGGAGTTTGATATTTGGGGCCATAAACTGGGAGGTCATTTTACCCCCAGCTATAGGAGATGCTTTCCCTCAAGTATCTGACCCCAGAAACAGAGCTGGGCAGAGCCTTAGGTACCTGAGGTACCCTACCCCTGGTTCTCCACAGATCAGCCACGATGGCGCAGCAAGGCCCCTTCCAACTCCTAAGACCAGGAAGCAGCAAGACAGATGAACCCATTTCTCAGATGGAAGAACTGAGACTCTCTCCTCCCTACTTACTGGGAAGAGATCAGCTTTTAGGGCTGTCACCCATTACCCAGCCAGACCCTGGGCCTAATATATCATGAGGCTGCCGCCCATTGCATCAGGGAGGGGTGCTGACCTGCCCCTGTCCCCACAGTCGGGCCCACCCAGTGGTTCACACTGAGGGGTCTGCAGCCACACAGGCCTGGGTCTGGGACCTGGCTCCTCTCCTTACTAGTCGTGGTCCTGGGCAAATCACTGAGCCTCAGCAAGCTTGTCTGTAAACAGCAATAATGACACCCGCTCGGCCAGCCTCACAGGTTGTTGCAAAGATGGAATGAGCCCTGCCACCGAACACCATGGTCATTATCATTACTCACAGCATTTAGAGATGCAGGGCACCCCAGATCACCTCACCCGGTGCTCTCATTTGACAGATGCAGAGATCAGCACTTGGAGAAGGAAGGCCGGTGTCCAGGAGCCCCACAGCAGGTCGGTGGGCGAGCCGGGGCTAGGACCTACACCTGCAGGCACACCGCCCATCCCGCCGGTCTGCGCAGGTGCTCCGAGGGCAACACACCGTAAGTCTGGGGAGACCTTTGCCCCCCACTCCTGGTCTGCCGCTCCCATGCTTGGGGTCCTGGGGGTCCTGGAGCCCGGGCTGCAGAGCCTCCCCACTGAGGGAGGTGGACCCTGCCTTTGTTCCAGCACCTCCTCCCTTTGCCAGCACCAGCTATGAACTACGTGGGGCAACTGGCAGGGACGGTGTTGGGGACGATGAAGGACATATACCGAGGCCTGAACCCGGCCACGCTGAGTGGTGGCATTGACGTGCTGGTGGTGAAGCAGGTGGACGGCTCCTTCCGATGCTCGCCCTTCCACGTGCGCTTCGGCAAGCTCGGCGTCCTGCGGTCTCGGGAGAAGGTGGTGAGCACTGGCCAGCCAGGGGCCACGGCAGGGTGGGCTCTTAAGGCCAGGGCAGCCCCTGCAGTCCCAGGAGACGGCCTAGACCTCCCTCAGGTGGTGATCTGTGCTCTGGACAAGCGTCTGTTCTTTTGCATTTACTTTGACAGTTTGGGGTTGGTTTGGGGCTTTGGGTCCCAGAGGGTTCCCATTTTCCCGTGGGAGCCGCACAGTGGGGCTGTCCCTGGTACCTGGGCTGTCCGACCTGGCTCCAGCTTACTAAGACCTCACCTGTACGTTCTTGGTAAGTCTCTCTACCTGGGCAGATGGATGCACACTCTCATCTACCTGGTGCCGGAGGGGTGATTTGGGAGAATGAGATAGGAGCTGATAACACCGTCCCAGGGCCAGGTATGTGGGTGGCACTCAAAAGGTCAGCTTGTCTCCCTTCAGAAAATTGTGCTGTCTTCTCTGGGCCCAGGCGAACGTGACAGCTTTTTTTTAGTGCCGAGGTCTGGAGTATGAAAAGAGGTTTGGTGAGTCCAAATCCTCTTCCTATGGGGCCCCTGGGAATGTGCCAGAATCCTAACAGGAAACTGTCAGCTTGTGGGGGACTGTATAGCGAGGCGGTAAAGAGCTGGGGCAGACTTCGTGGCTCACAGCCGCACTTGGCCACCTCCCAGTATGTTACTTAACACCCCTGGGGTCTCGGTTTCCTCGTCTATAAGGTAGGGGTAGGGATAGGAGCTACGGCACAGTGTTGCTGGGAGGTTAAAGGGGAGAGTCCAGATAAAACTCTCCATCAGCGCCTAGAAAGGGGTCCTTCATACCGTTGTTCATGTAGTCAGTAAGCACTCTGGGGGTTGGGGACACAGCGGCGACAAGATGGGTCATGTCTTGTTCTGATGGGGTGTGGCAGAAAGAAGAGAAATCAAGGCAGACAAGAATCCTGAGACAGTGGTATGTGCAAGAAAGTCCAGAGAATAGGAAAATGGGGGGCGGGGGGGTGGCGAACTCATCGCAGCCTCTCTGCAAAGGGCAGTCTGAGCAGAGACCCTTGGGGTGGGGAGCAGCCGGGCACACCAGGGGCTGGGGGGTAGGAGTTCCAGCAAGCGCAGTGCTCCAGAGGGGCAGGGGGGCCAGTAGAACAGAGTGTGGGGGTGAGGGACAATGGTGGGGACTGTGCACCACGATGCCCCTTTACAGGTCGACATCGAGATCAACGGGGAGCCTGTGGACTTGCACATGAAGCTGGGGGACAGCGGGGAGGCCTTCTTCATCCAGGAGCTGGAAAGCGATGATGTAAGTGCCTTGCGGCACCTGGCGCCTCTGGGCCGGACCTTGCGCCCTGTCACTGACCTGCCCCTGGGAACCACCCTAGCAGCAAGTCTGATGGGGGCGGGGAGATCAGCTAGGGCTGGCACTCCCAGCATGCTGTTGGAGCCTGAGCAGAATTGGGATGGGGGCAGCAAGAGCTGATTTCCTTCCTGGGGAAAGCTGGGGAAGGTTTCTCAGAAGAGGACACTGGAGCTGGGCCCCTGGAGGGTGAAAAGGAGGCCTTCCCTGGGCGGCCTGAAAAGGAGGAGGGTGCTGTCGCATGGCTGGGAGGGGGCTGGCAAGCGTGAGATGGATTGTTCTGGATCTGGTGCTGGCTCGGTGCAGTTAGAGCATGGAAGGATGGGGGGGAGGGACGAGGAGAGGGGTGTTTCAGAAGGGAGGCAGAGCCCAGCACAAGCCAGCAGGAGGTGTTCCAACAGTCTGAGCTTCACAAACTTTAAATAAGCCCGTACTGTATGCCTGACACTGCAGTGGACTCGGGTGACGGGTCACCCCTGCCTGCAAAGAGGGCTCCCAGACCAGCCTGGGAGCCAGACATATAAACAACAGATGATGGGACTATATGGTCATGGCAGTGGAGGGGGTTGGAACTGGGGCTGGGGTTAGTCAGGGCAAGCTTCCTGGAGGAGGTGATGTCTGGCTGAGTCTTAAAGGGAAAGCAGGTGTGGGCAGAGGAGGAGATGAGTAGCCAAGGTTCAGGGTTCTACCTGGACAGGGTGGTTCGTGTGGCACCCAGGCCCAGTTGTGAGGCCTTGCTGCTGCTGCCTCGGACCAGCCTCTGTGCCTGTTTTCCTGAGCCCGAATGAGCTCACACCCAGGCCCTGGGACTCAGGCAGGGCTCAGAACGACTGGGTGGCGAGGGTGGCCCCCCAGGCTCTAGCCCCTGGTCTGTCTCACAGGAACACGTACCTCCGTGTCTGTGCACATCGCCCATCCCTTGTGGGGACCTGTCTGGGCTCCCCTCAGACTCCCAGGTGAGCACAGCCAGTGAGCCCGAGGCCATCTCTGACGGGGTGCCCTCCACTGGGCGGAAGAAGAGGCTTCGCAGGAGGAAGCCCAGGCGGAAGGAGGGCACGGTGGCAGCCAATTCTAGTTCGGAGGAGCTGGAGATGGGCACTGAGAGTGAGCTGTCCCTGCTGGAAAAGCCAAGACCAGAGCCCCCAGGGTGTGTGTGGACCAGGTGGGGGCTACGGGTGTGGGGATACCACCCAGGGTTCAAGCTCCGTTTCCTCTGCTGATGCTCTGTGACCCTGGACAAGGGCCGTGACTTCTCCGGGCTTCACCTCCCTGAGCCCCTGACACCCAGGCCCCCATGCGCTACCTGGGGTGCCCGGTCCTGTCGGTGACCATTTATTTCCCTGCAGCCCCCTCAGCAGCATCCGGTCAGAAGGGGAGTCCTTACCGCAAGCCAGAGACATCTACCCCTACTCTGATGGCGAGTGGGGCCCCCAGGCCAGGTGAGAGTCTAGGTGGCCTGCAGGCAGGGACCCAAGGCCAAGGTCTCAGAGTATTTTGTATTTATATCTTCCTGATGAATAATGACATAGAACACATTTAATATGTTTACCAGCCAGTTCTACATCTCCCGTGCCAAGTGTTTATTTCAGGTCTTTGCCCATTTTTTTTTTTTTTTTTAACTAGCTTGCCTCATTATTGTCGGTTTGTGGGAGTCTTCCGTATATTTATACATTCTGGATCCAACAGAGGCATGAATATGTATGATAAATACTTTTTTCCGCAGGCTGGGGTGGGCAGTGGTGGGCGACAGGCTGGCTTGAGGACCTCTAAGTTCTTGCTTCCTGCAGCCTCCCGCCGGGGGGACTCACGTCCCCTAAGAGTGACTCAGAGCTGGAGCTGCGGACCCCCGAGCCCAGCCCCCCACGAGCTGAATCCCACATACAGTGGGCCTGGGGGAGGCTGCCGAAGGTGAGTGCCTCCACGTCAGCCTCCCATCCCTGCCTTTCAGGGGCTCGGTGGTCCCCTGCGGGTCAGAAGTGCAGTGACTGAGACTTGGACCCCCAAGGCCTTGTGGGGTGTGGGAGGCAGGCCCTGCGCTGGTTCACATCCCCTCCCCCACCCCATTTGTTTGACCGAAGGTGGCCAAAGCAGAGTGGCCTGAGTCCTCGAAGGTCGCTGATGGCAGGGCTGGGTCAGCCTGTCCTCTTCGGGGAGAGCCCAGCACCCCCTCCGCTTCTGTGGCTGGTGCGGACCCTTTGGGACCCCTAATCCTGCAAGCAGGGGCTGGTACCGACCTTCCTCCTACTGACGCGGAGCCTCCCGCTTTGGTGGGCTCCCCTCTCCCCACTCCTGAGAGAAAGGAGACCACACCTCAGAGCCACAGGGATGCAGGCCTGCCTCTTCCCTCGAAATCCTGGAGCTGGGCCACCCTGGAGGTCCCAGTGGCCACCAGGCAACCAGAGGGGGGCTCTGGGAGGAAAGGTGAGTGATGGTTGGCCCTCTCCCAGGGTTTTCCCTGGCCTCACATAAACCTCCTGGGTGGACTCTGGTACTTCAAGCGTGTTTTGAGCACCTACTGTGTGCCTGGCACTGTGCTTGGCTCCAGCCCTCATGGGCTTGCAGTGAGGGAGCTAGATGAAGCATGCATAAGCAGAGAAGAGCGTGTCGTGCGTGACACAGGAGAGAATCATCGGTGGGCACGGAGGCTATTTAAATCATGTGGTCGGGGAAGGCCTCTCCGAGTGGGGGATGTGTGAGCTGAGACGCGAACGATAAAGACCCAGCCAAGTGAGGATCAAGGGAAGAGAATTCTGGGCAGAGGGAAGAGCATGTGTCAAGGCCATGAAGTGGGAGAGAGGTTGCATGTCTAGGAAGGGAGGCAGCTGGTGTGTCTTGAGCAAGGCAGGGTTGTGGGGAGGAAGCCAGCAAGATGAGCAGATGCTGGATCATTCCTGGTGCAGGAGCTGGGGTTTATCCTAAGAGTGTGGGAAGCTACTAGGACTCACTGTCCAAATCAGTAGTTGCTGGCTATATATGGCTATGTAAAATGTAGTTAAAATTATTTGAAATTAAATAACATATACAATTCTGTGTCTCCATCATGCCACATTTTCAGTGCACGGATAGTGACGTCTGGCTAGCGGTATTGGGTGGGCAGGCAGGCAGGGGACATTTCTACCATCCCCAAAAGTTCTACCAGATAGCGCTGCTTTAGGGTGTTCAAAGACAAGGGGACACCTCCTGCTCATGCTACTAAGCACATGTTAGGACTAGAGGTGTCCCCTCTGCCCTCAGGCTCCCTGAAGAGAAGCCAGCATCTGGGCCCCAGTGACATCTATCTGGACGACTTGCCCTCTCTGGATTCTGAGAATGCAGCCCTTTACTTCCCCCAGAGGTGCCTGGGTGCTGGGTGCCAGGGTGTCTTGGGATGGGGGTTCTTGGGGCCAGGGGTTGGCTACCAAGGGCCTGAGAGCGTAGGCCCTCCTCTCCCCAGCCTCTTTGTAGTCACATCACTGTTGGCCCCTCTGCCTCCAGTGACTGTGGACTGGGGCCCAGAAGGTGGAGTGAACCCAATAGCCAGAAGCCCCTGGGAGACCCCAACCCTGAACAGGAACCAGAACCCACTCTGGACATGGTGGATATGATAGAGCTGTCCCTCTGTGGCGGACTCGCTGAGAGCCGGGACATCTCCCTGGGTATGTCTGACCAAGGCCTGAGCCCTTCCAAGGATTGGCACTGAGCCCAGGGACCTGGGGAGGGCAGGGAGGCCCCCAGAGTTGGGGGGCGGGCAGCAGAGGTGTGAGGCTAGACTGGGTGCCCTTGCTGTTCTCTGCTCTGTGGAGCCCCATGCAGCCAGCGAGGGCAGGGCATTCTCAAGGCCCTGCGAAGCAAATACTTAATGCTAAGCTGTGACTTACCCTGTGAATCCAGGATGGCAAGTGCCAAAAGTAGAACTTTTGGGGATGGTGGGCACAGCAGGTGCAAATACCACAGGTAGGGAGGAGCCCTGCTGGGTCCCAGACCCAACCTGCAGGAGGCCTGAGTGGCAGAGTGTGTGTGTGGGCGGGGGGGGGGGGGGATCCGGGAGGGGCTGGGGCAGCAGGTCACATCGGACGTGTCAGCCTCACTCCTTACTCTCTGCCTCTGTGCCCAGAGAAGTTCAACCAGCACATCGTCTCCTACCAGGACCTAGTCCAAAACCCTGGCCTCCTTGAGCACCCAAACCTGGTGGTGAAGATCAATGAGAAGTGAGTACGAAGCCTGAGCCGCTGGCAGCCCCAGAGTGGCCCTGCCCTCCACCGCCCCATGGCTACTGCAGTCCCGACTCCCCGTTCTGTCTCTCCAGGCATTACAACTGGGCTGTGGCTGCCCCCATGATCCTCTCCCTGCAAGCCTTCCAGAGAAACTTGCCCAAGGTAATGGTTAGAGCACCGCCGGGCCTGCAGAGGAAGGTGGGCCCAGCCGTGGGGCCCTTGGCCAAGAAGCGGAGAGTGGGCAGAGATGGGCCTGGGGCTGACCAGCTGCGAGACCCACCGTGAGAGGAGCAACTGAGGGCCCCTGGAGCCTCGCTCCGTGCTGCGCCGACAAAGCCCCATCCCGCCCTGGCTTCCTGGCCCGGCTGAATCCCATGAGGGTTGGACTTGACTTCGAGGGAGTTCAGGGCACACTGGGGGAGGATAATAACCTTCCACAGGAGGCTTTTAGATCTGAGAGACGAGGCTTGGGAGACAGAGGCCCCACTCCTTATCTTACCCCGAGCAGCGCTCCGGGCTGAGCTGTAGCATTGCTTGCTTTACTGGCCTGCATTTGTTGAGTACCTACTGTGTGCCAGGCACAGGCTGTCCTGTCCCGACAGTCATGCCCTCCTAGAAAGACAGTTACCATAAGACTCAGCCGGATGAATATAAAATTCAACTGTGAGTATTGGGAAGGAGAGGCTGGGTGCTTTGAGAGGCTAAAACAGGGGTCTGCTGAGCACGTGCCCCCTGGGCAGAGATCTGAAGAACGAATAATCCGTAAGCAGATGAGGGGCAGGGACCAGCATGTGCTGACGCTCAGAGGTGGGAAGGAACCCAGTCTTTTCAGTCCTTCCCACAACTTCTACCCTCACCGACCTGCACCTGCCCCCCCGGCCCCACCCACCGCCACTGGCTCCCCTGCCCCGATCTGGCCCATTGTTCCTGGATTGATTAGACTTGCCCAAGAACATCACCATCCAGACTTTGACAGCTGACGCCTCCCTTTGGTGACACTCGGCTCTATCCTCTGGCTGGCTCTGGGTCTGAGCTAGGACCAGAGCCTGTGGGAAGGAGGAGGGTTACTCTCCTGCTTGGCTCTCCTCACTTTCCCCAGACAGATCCACCACCTGAGGCCCCTGGGAGATTCCCCCAGCCTGTTTCCAGCTCAAGGGGGTACCCTGGCTGACCCACTTCCAGGTCATGTCCTCTTGACTTGGGTCCACCATTCTGTCTGTAGGACGCTCGTATGTCTCCTGGGTGGGCCTTGGCCTAGGCTCTCCGGGGCTCCCCCTGGGAATACCTAGCACGAATCTAATCAGCATCTTCCCAAGGTCATGTTGCCCCCACCAGACAGCAGTGGTAACACACAGAGAGGGAAGCCATGCATGGGATAGAGTCATTGACCTTTGGGGTTGCCTGTGTTGGTCTTGGATGTTGAAGGGAGTACTGGCTATAGACTGTTCTTCCTGCTGTCACTTGGTGGCATCACGCAGAGAGTACTAGATCCTGAGAAAGTCCCAAAACACTGCCTTCAGCTACTTTAGTAGGATCTGGAGGCCAGGCCAAGGCTGGGCGAGAGCTAGGGGGTCAAGGCTGGGGTAGGGTGGGGATTGGCAGGAATAGCCCTTGATCTCCTGTGCTTAGCTCCATGAGTCATTGCTTGGAGTCCCAGCATGGAGGTGAGTATGCTTCCTCAGCCTCCAGACGTTAATAGCACCTTGCTCTAGGGTCAACCCCAGACTCTGGGTTCATGGGGGCGATGAAAGGTAGGTTTTTGTGGTGCAGGGAAAAATGCCATGGCCTTCATCTGCCCACAGAGCACCGTGGACAAACTGGAAAAGGAGAAGATGCCCAGGAAGGGTGGACGGTGGTGGTTTTCCTGGCGACGCCGGGACTTCCCTGCTGGGGAGGTGAGTGGTCACGGTCAAAGGGCGTGGTCAGCACAGGCAGGAGGCGGGGCTCACTGAATGTATGTTCTTCCCACAGAGCAGTGCCCAGACTGAGAAAACCACAGCCCGGGAGCAGCAGGGGTGAGCTGGACCTCATGGCTAGAGCTCTGCAGCTGGAGCCAAGCCTCGGGGAGATCCCTGTGGGGGCAGGGGTGACGCCAGCACCTCTCCCCCAGCTATGGTTCTTTGTCACTACCCAATCACTTCTACACCCTTTCTTTTTCTTGAGAAATGTCCCCATTTCACAGATGGGAAAACTGAGGCCTAGAGCGACACCAAAAGTCCGAGAGCTGGGAACTGGCAGAGCTGGACCGGGTGCCCAGACTCCTGACCCAGACAAGGGACTACTGTCTTAAGGAGGGGCAGGGCCTCCCCTCTTTGCCAGGGGCAGGCTGACCTTGCCTTTTTCATCTCTCAAGTGACCAGAACACTCAGGCTTGGGTGGGGGATGACCAAGGGCAGGTCAGCTGAAGCCAAAGCAGGTGGGATTGGTAATAAGCCCTAAGATGCACCCCTAGGTTTTACAGATAAACATCTCCAAGGCTACCTTGGCTAGGCGCTGAGAGTCAGGAGCCCTGGGTCTCCCTGCTCCAGCTCTGCTGGCCCCTTTCTGGGTGCATACTGCTGGGCTGCATCCTTATGTCTGCACCGCTCTCCAAATGGGTGGCACCATGGTGGGGTTTCTGATCCTCTGGAGGAACAAGGACAAGCCCCAGGTTCCTTGTGGCCTGGGCTGAGGGGTGAACATCTACGGGGAATGTAGGGCCTTGGCTGGGCAGAGTGGCCTGAGAGCCGGGCTGCCTGCAGGGAGAAGACTGATGTCCTGAGTAGTGAAGATGATGCCCCAGAGAGCCCTGTGATCCTGGATGCCTCCTCTCTGCCACCCTTGACTCCCGCCTACAAGAAGTCCCTCCGCCTCTCCTCTAATCAGATAGTGAGTGTTCAGGGTGGGGGGCTGGGGCTGAGATAATTTGGCTCCGTGGAGCCTTGAGTTTACCAGAGCCCAGAATCCATCCCCTCGGCAGCCTAACAGCCTCTGCTTGAAAACCTCCAGGGTCAGGGGCTTGCTTCTTTATGCACCAGCCCATTTCTTTGTTGGATGCTCTTATGGGAAAAGTCTTCCCTATGTTGTCTTAAAGTATTCTACCTGCAGTGGGTTGCCGGCTCTGGATCGGCTCTTGGAGGCCACTCTGAAGGAATCAAAAGCTGATGACAGCCCCTCAGATATTGGCCGTCCCTGCCCCCAAGCCCTGTCTTTGAGCTTAGTCACTGGCCCCCAAGTGGGGCTCTGTCAGGGCGGTGCCCAGGACGGGCAGCTACCATCTGAATGGTACCCCAGTGTGACACCCACTTTGGGGTCAGCCAGGGCCCAATAGCCTTGGTCACTGGCTGTGGTGGAGAGCTGCCCTGATTCTTCTCTGTGGACCAAGGACAGGGCTAGGTGTCTCTTTGGTTGGATGGCACGAGTACCCTAGCCCCAGGCTGTGAGGATCTCTATGGAGTGGGGTGTCTCCCTGCCAGGAGCAGTGCCAGCCTTAGGGCTGACCTGAGAAATCCGGGTGGCCAGGCTTTGCCTGTGAGCTTCACTCCAACCGGGCAGAAAGGGAGGTTAGGGCTCCTGTGTCGGGGCCCGTGTGGGCCCCGACCAGCACCCTGCACTCCCTCACTCCCCGAGGTCGCCCTCTACCTGTACGGATGTGCCTGCGTGTGGCTGTCTCTGATGAACTCAGGCAGGTTCTCTGAGTTGGGAGGCAGAGGGGAATGAGAGGCCCATGGAGATCACAGCTTCCCCCACCTTTGCCCGGCCCCAGCGGCGCCTGAACCTGCAAGAAGGTGCCAATGACGTGGTCTTCAGTGTGACCACCCAGTACCAGGGCACCTGCCGCTGCAGGGCCACCATCTATCTGTGGAAGTGGGACGACAAGGTGGTCATCTCGGACATCGACGGGACCATTACCAAGTGAGGCCTGGTTGGCCAGGGGAGAGAGGGAGGGCCTGGGACTGGCCTCCTCTGTGCTGGGGGAAGGGGGGGGTGTCAAGAAAGGCCCTCCTCCTCCCCCCCGGTGCACTGTCCTGGGGCCTGGGGGTGGTGGGGCGTGAGGGCTACATGGGGCTGCCTCAGAGTGACCCCTCTTCTGTGGCTGTAGGTCGGACGCTCTGGGCCATATTCTGCCCCAGCTGGGGAAAGACTGGACACACCAGGGCATCACCAGTCTCTACCACAAAATCCACCTGTGAGTGCCTGGGCTGGGGCAGGGCCCCAGGGAGGGAATGACAGGATGTTTGAGGCCACCACAGCCCTTGCCCCTGGAAGCCAGGCTTGGGGACCCATGAGGGAAGAAACCCCGGGCATGTCCCTGGATGGTCCTCTGTTCTCCCATGAAACACTTGTCCCCTGTCATCTGGCCTCTGAGTCTAACCACTGGTCTTCATGCTGCAGGAGAGGCCTACAGACTTGCTCAAACCTTTGTCCGTGCTGGTCCGCCTGGGCCTCAGGACACTGTCCGTGCCCCTCCTCCCTGGGGCAGCTATGGCGGGCACCTCTCCCTGATGTTCTCCCTAAGTCCCCTCCCTGCAAAGGCCTCTGGGTTTGAAGGCCAGAGCCCCGGGCTTGGGCTGAGCTGGCTGAAGCCAAGGAATGGCTGGTCTCTGATGGCTCTGGGCCACTCCTATCCCCCACCTCCAGAAACGGGTACAAGTTCCTGTACTGCTCGGCACGGGCCATTGGCATGGCTGACCTCACCAAGAACTACCTACAGTGGGTGAGCGAGCGGGGCTGCAGCCTCCCCAAGGGCCCCATCCTGCTGTCTCCCAGCAGCCTCTTCTCCGCCCTCCACAGGTAACCACCCCTACGAGATACAAGCCCAGGGGTCCTTGCAGGGAGTGACAGGCTCGCTGCCGGCTCAGGCCAGGCCAGCATCCGCCCTTGCTTGGGTGTCAGTTAAGTCCCACCCCGTGTCACCTGACCCTGCCGTCCTCTGATGGCTGCGCCTCCTCGGTTCCTTCTCCTGCCCATGGCCCCGGCTGCCCCAGGGAGGTGATTGAGAAGAAACCAGAGGTGTTCAAAATTGCCTGCCTGAGTGACATCCGGCAACTGTTCCTGCCCAACGAACAGCCCTTCTATGCTGCCTTTGGGAACAGGCCCAACGTGAGTGTGTCCCCTCCCCACGGGCCGGGCCACCTCCTCCCTGTCTCCCAGCCCATTAGCCCCTCCTTGTCTCCCATAGGATGTCACTGCCTACCAGCAGGTGGGCCTCCCTGAATCTCGAATCTTCACAGTCAACCCCCGGGGAGAGCTCATCCAGGAGCTCATGAAGAACCACAAATCCACGTGAGGCCAAACCCTGTCACGGGTCCCCCACCCCTCCCAAGTCCCCAGGCCCCAGCCTCTCCCTGGGCCTCAGTTCCACCCAGGTCTCCTGGGCGGGATGCGGTCTCCTCTGCCTGATGTGGTGGGGGCTGGGGCCTGGTGGCCGCTCAGGCTCTCGGTGCTGACCCTGTCCTGCCCACAGCTACGAGCGGCTGGGCGAGGTGGTTGAGCTCCTCTTCCCACCTGTGGCCCGTGGCCCCAGCGCAGACCTGGCCAGCCCTGAATACAGCAACTTCTGCTACTGGCGGGAGCCACTGGTTACTGTGGACCTCGATGCCCTGGCCTGAACCGGGCCCAGCTGCCCCCTCCTCCCTGGCCAGGCCCCAGAACTGACTGGGTGTTCCCAGGGAATGGGAAGTTGCAAGCTGGCTGCCACAGGGTGGTCCACTGAAGGGGAGGAGGGGGCTGAGGGCTGATTGGCAGCCACAGAGACCCTCCCTCCTCCCTGTCCCCTCTCCTGCCTTCTCCAGCTGATCCCAAGGAGGTGGGGCAGCCGCTCCAGGCCTCAGCAGGGCTCTGCCCTGTAGCAGTGAAATGATGATCACCTGGGCCCTTGCAGGATTCTCCGTGCCCTTGACATCCCTGTCCCTGTCCCCCTGGTACAATGCCTCAACTCCTGACAGCACAGAGAGGAGAGGGAGCCCTGTGAGGCTTGAGACCTGCCCGCACAGGAGAGGGCTGGCAGCAGCAGGGGGGAGTGCTTGAGCAGCATCTGGGCAGCATGGACCAAACCCTCTGAAGCCAGACCCTTCCATAACCCTGGCCCCTTCCCACAGCTCTTGCGCCAGACCTCACTGCTCTCCCTTGTGCCCCAGGATCTCAGCACACCCCAACCCTGGGTGCTCAAACATCAAGGAACAGGGATCCCAGGGCAGTGCAAGGGCGGAGGGAGTGTGGCTCCCCCTGGGCCTCGCCCATACCCAGCTGCTTCTCCTGTTCCTCTGAGCACCTCCCCTGAGGACACAGCCCCAAACCCTGCCAGCGCAGGTGGCGGTGACCTGCCCACCCTCCCTAGACTTTGCCGTCAATTCGGCGCCCTCACAGCTGCTGAGCAAGCTCTTGCCTGAGGGGCTGTAGGAAGCGGGGGGGGGGGGGGGGGGCTGGCAGCCCCCTGCAGCCTTCCAGCCTACCACCCTTGGGGAAGAAAATACCTTTAGACGGGCTAAAAGCTTTAATCCAGGCCTGCCCTCCCCCAGCAGCACCACAGTGGAGGGAAGAAACCAGAAGGCAGGGCTATAGAGACCTGGAACATAGCACAGGAAGGCCTGTGCTGCTGAGGGGAAACTGAGGCCAGGAGCCTCAGCAGAGATGGGCATCAGGGTCTCTGGGAACTCTGCAGGCCAGATGAACACTGTGTTTTCAGGTTGTCGGACCTGAGTTTCTCACCACTTAGCAAACACCCAGCCGGGGCCGGGGTTGTGCTAGGATGCTGGAAACTAGGCCTGGAGCCCTTTTTCTCCCCTGGCTTCCTGTTCAGAGTCTGACCTCACTTAGGCCATGACATCTACTCTCTGGAGAGATTCCCTAACCTGGGGGGTGGGTGGGCAGGATTTCCCCCCAGATGGAAAGGAGACGAGGGTGTGGGGACCAGAGGCCCTGAAGCATCTTTGGGAAAGAGAAGGGAAAGGATAAATTGAGGTGGGTCTCTGAACAGAAGGTCTGGACCCTGTCCTTTTCTCAGGGAATCTACAGCTGCCTAAGTAAGCCCTCACCTGAGGGGAGGGTCGAAAGAAATAAAAAACCTCTCAGCTGAGTCTTTGTGTTTCTGCTCTGTCCGAAAGGACAGGGGGAGCTGGAAACCTCTGGTCCTTGGTTCAGAAACTATCCACAAAGCTGCCAGGTGGGAGGACAGTGCCCGTGGCCACCACCTTCCCGCAGAAACTGGGCCCTGACGGCTAGGGAGGGAAGTCAAGGAGACAAGAGAACCAGAAGCTTCCACAGGCTGGGGGCTGTTGCCCCAGGACAAGGGGAGATGTAGACAGGTGACTGGACCTGTGCGTCTTCATCCAGATGCTGCTCCCTGGTGTGTCTGCAGAAGAGCAATGTGCACGCTGGATTGTGAGGTCACTCAGGCCCGCCCTGGCCTTTAGGCATGATGTCCTTGCCTTGACCATGATCCTGAATTGTCCAGTTGATACGGCACTGAGTGTTGATTTTCGTGGTCGGGACAGTCCCATGGAGCTGGACCAAGGCTATTCCTTCCGTGGCCTCTGAAGTGGCATCCCCGTTGGCCCGGGGAGGCTGGGAGGCACTGCTGGGTGAGGCTGGGCTCTGGAGTGGCATCCCCAGTGTTGGCGGGATCTGGGGTTTGGTCCCGTCTGGCCCGCCTAGTCGGCTGGCGGGGGCCGCGCCTGCTCGGCCAGCTGGGCCCGGCAGTCCAGGAGGTCATCCCGGAGGCGGGCGATGTCCTGTGCGTGTTGAGCCAGCGTGCGATTCAGCTGGTCCACGTAGCCCCACAGGCCCTCTGTGGGCCTGAGCGACTCAGTGGGCAAGTGGTCCAGGCCAGCAGCCAGTCGGCCCAGCCTCCCACACGCACCCTCCACTTGAGCCACCCTCCGGTCAAAGTGGCCCACCACTTGCTGCAGTTCCTGGGCTGTGTCCTGGCAGCGGCTCAGCCCGCCGGCCACATCGGCCACACCGGCCTTGAGTCGCTCCAGCTCCCCCCTCAGGCCCAGGACCTGCCTGTGGCCAGCCTGAAGCCGAGACCCCTGGCTGCTGACCTGTTCCTGGATGGCGTGAACCTCAGCCTCCACCTTGCGTTCGCGCTCGCCCAGGGATGAGTTGGCAGCCAAGAAGGCATCGGAGTACTGGCTGACGGAGTCGCTGAGGCCCGTGAGTGACTTGCTCACGGAGTTCAGGTTGACCTTGAGCAGGGTGATCTCGCCTTGAAGTGAGCTGCCCGTCGCTTCTGTCAGCTGCTCCTGGACCCCGGCCACAGTGCCATTGAGCTGCTGGAGCAGGGCGGCGTGGCTGGCCACCTGGCGGAGGAGAGCCTCACTCCGGCTCTGCCAGGCCTTCACCTCTGCCGCCAGGTTGTCCAGGACGGCTGAGGTGGTGCTGGGGGTGCATGAGGTCTCCAGGGAGACCAGCCGTTGTTCCAAGACTGCCAGCTCCGTCTGCACCAGGGGCTGGGCCGACCTGCCTGGGGGGACGCCGTCGTGGCTTAGCTCCCCCGCCAGTGTCACCAGGCGCTCCTCTAGGCTCTGCACTCGATCTTCCAGCGTGGTCCTGAAGCTGCCGGCCTCCCACCCACCCTCCTCCATCCCTAGGCAGCAGCCCCTCGCTCCGCCCTCTGTCCCGTTGAGGGTCTCCAGGCCCTCCAGCAGCCCGTCCACACCCCCGTCCAGCATGGCAGCAGACAGCCGCTCGAGCTCATCCCTGGTGAGGGGGCCATGGCCCCGCTGGGCCTCGGTGACTGCCTGTAGGTTCCTCTCGAGGTTGTCCACGCGGGCGCTGATCAAGGGCAGCCGGCTGCAGCAGCTGCTCCCGCCAGCCATGCTCAGGCCCTGCAGCCTGGTCCCGAGCAGGGCCAGCTCCCTGCGCAGGGCCAGCTCCCGGCCATCCAGGCTCTGGTGCAGCCGCTGGCTGGCCGCCTGGCCCTCCTCACACTGCTGCCGCACCTCCTGCACCCGCAGGTCGCAGGTGCTCTGGACGCCTTGCAGCTTCTGCTCGAAGCCATCCAGCAGGCTCCCCCAAAGCCGGTGCAGCCGTCGGTCCACGTACTCGTCCAGCAGCGCCAGCGAGGTGAGCGGAGACGGACGCACCTCCCGCAGCCGCTGCAGGTGAGCCTCGTGGCCGAGGGCCAACCCGTGCACCTCGTCCAGCAGCTGCACCTTGGTCCGCAGCGTGTTGCTCACCTCCGTCACCTTGCTCAAGATCTCGTCAAGGGGAGGGGTGAGTGGCCCTCTAGCTCTGTCTCCGGGCTTCATGAACCCCTCGGAGATGACCCCGAAGCCCACAGGGGCGGCAGGAGCCCTTGGGCTGCCAGTCATCCTGTTGGGGTCCTCATGGCTGGCCACCAGGCCGCTGAGGGTACCATATGCTTGTACCAGGCTCTGGACATCACCCTCCAGGCGTTCCAGCCGCTCACCGAACAGCCCTGGGCCTTTCCTTCCTGGGAAAGAGGAGGAGAGAACCCTAGGGGCATCACTGGCCTGCCTCCCTCCACCTGTCCTGTTGCCAGGCTACCCGGGAGAGTTTCTGTTCTAAGCTGACGTTCCCACTGAGCATATAGCTCTCTCAGCTTTGGGAGGAGTCTGCGAGCTTTGCCTCAAGCCCAGCGTGAGATGCACCCTCCCCAGCCCTGCCAGAGCTCAGCCCGCCTGAGTCAGGCCCCTCTCCACCGCCCCCAAGAAACCTGATCACCTGGTAGGGTCTCCATGGGCAGACTCACCATAGGGGCTGGGGGCCGCTCTGCTAGAAGAAGGGGGCCGGGGCCCTGGGCCTAGCTGCCCTGAGGGAATCTGGGGCTCAGGCTCTGGCTGGGCTGGGGTGGCCCCGAGGTCGGTCAGGTGCTCGGGACAGCCTTCTCCAGTGAGGCCAGGGCAGCACCGCCAGGCGAGGTCCGTCACTGTCTTGTAGCCGACCTTGTATCTGGGTCTGAGCACTGTGCGGTACCTGGGCCAGAGAGGGGGAGAGGGCAGGGCCCTGTACTTGCGGACTGAGGCTCCTGTCTCCCAGTGGAAGATCTGGATTCTCTGCCCCCCTCCGCTCGCCAGCAGAGTTTTTCCTTTTTCTGTGCATAAGGTGACAGAGTGGTGGGGTGGAGGCAGGCCTTGCAGAGGGTCAGAGAAGGGGTAAGGAGCAGGTGCAGGGGAAGCCCTACGCCATCCGGTTTGCTTGGGGAGAACACTAGCGGGGATTTAGCCCCAGTGTCCCCAAGGCCAGTTTGGACCCCCTTTAGCTCATGCTGCCATCAGAAATTCCACTCTGGCTTTGGCGGTACCTGGAAGAGTCCTGACACAACCTCAGCCCTTCCCTTTGGGTGTGTGGGGGGGGTGCTGCCCAGGAACCAGGGTGGGTAGCCCTTCTCAGTGCGCTGGGGCCACCCCTGGCTCCCATCAGTCCTCTTAGTTCTCTCTACCCCTTCCTAGCCTACCCTGGGAACTCAGCTCTGGCCACCCAGGCCGGTGGACGGCACCTCTGATCTGAGCACATAAGGGAAGGCCCAGCGGTGCAGGGCAGGCCTGGCCAGGCCCACTCCCTCCCCTGCTCAGCCATGTACCTGTTCACCCACTGACACACTAGAACAAATGGGATTGTTTTCAGACATGCGTTTGAACCTCTCCAAGTACAGACCTGTGCATCACACTTGTGCACCATCCCATATACCCTCTACAGCCCCGTCTGTCCGACCTAAGCCCCGGCATTGGCCTGCCTTCTCCAGAGTCACCGCAGCCCTCCCTGGGTCTTCCCAGGACCCCTTTGGCGTCCACTGTTGTCAGTGTGACCCTCTGCCCTCTCTGTTCACTTTCAACCCTCTTTGTCTCTGCTGCTTCTTCCTTGCCTCCTCCTGTGTGTCTTCAGGGAACCCTCCCTTGGCCCCTCCGTGGGCCCTAAACTGAACCTGCCATGTCTCCTCCCTGGCCTTCTCCAGCCAGCCTGCCTGCGAGCTGGGGTAATAGGCTCTTTGGAGTCCAAGGAGTTCCATCCCCTTGTGGTGCTGGCTGTTGCCCTGGGAGAGAAGCAGGCCTGGGGCTTGTGCCCAGCAGTCCTGAGTGGGTGGGATAGGGGTGCACTCACGTGACTGTCCCAGGGCACTTAGGCCCCCATCCACACTGTCGGTACTCGGCCTTCACGTAGCTGTCTGCTCCCTCCTGTAGGACACAGGTCACGTTCCTGTGCACCACGTAGGCGCAGAGGGCCCTGCAAGGGAGAAGGGACGGCATCCTTGGAATATCTGGCCTTGGGAGGAGCCTATACCTGCCTTCCCCATCTGTGGGCCTCCCCAGGGCACCAGATCCCCATCTCTCTTCTGTCCCTTCTCCTTGTTCCTGGGAGACCACACCTCCCATCCTTCCTCCCCTGACTCCTTGGGAAATGCATGCCGCCTTGTTTCCAGGCCCCCACCCCACCCCCCCAACCCTTGGCTCCTGGTTTCTCACTCTCTGATCACTTCTTGTACTGCCTTCTCCAGGAAGCTTGCTTTGATGTGGCAAGCCTGCTGAATGTCAGCTATGGGCGGAGCACTCTCCTACAGTACAATTCAGCCAGCACCCCAGGTAGAGCCCCTAACTCACCTGACTGGGGCCAATTCCCAAACCACTGGCTACTGAAGACCAGAAGCTGAGGCCTCCGCGAGGCAAGAGCCACCCTCACAGACCACAGGAAGTGGTCTGGGGAGGTGGCTGCCTGGCATAAGCCAGCCACCTGTGGCATGCTATTGGGCTCTGGAGCCACAACGCGGGCCCAGGACCCAGGCGCCCCCACCAGTTCTGTGGCCCAAACCCGCTGGGATTCCCCAGCGGTGGCTGGGGTCAGGCGGACCGCGGGAGGGGGCGGGCTGCAGGGCGCTGGGCTCCATCTCCTACCTGGCGGGGCAGGGGAGAAAAGGGGGGGCCGCGCGGGGGACATGCATGGGAGAGGCCCGCGTGTGCCTCGCGCCGACGGCCCTCCCTCCTCTCCCTCCACCTGGTCCGCTGCGCCGGGAGTTTGCACACAGCGCAGCTGGAAAATGTTACTTCGCTGGAAAGGTTTCCGCGGGCACTGCCAGGTCCCAGCCGCCACGCCAGGCCCCCTCGGCTTATTTTTCTTCGCCAGCCCCGCAGCCTCCCGGAGCGTGGGGCGCCCGCCCGGGCCGGGACTCGGCCTCGGGTGCCCGGCGCGTCCCCCCGGTCTCCCGCGCGCGGTCGGGGCAGGTGGGAGCGCCGCCCGGGCCCCATCCCTCCCGGCTTCCCGCCCGGGCGCGGCCCGCGCTTACTTGTGCGGCCCCGGGCGCAGCCGCGGGCGCCATCCCGTCGTGTAGAGGTTGTAGCGGGGGGCACCGGGAGGCGCTGGCCGCGCGACGAGCGGGGTGCCCTTGGCCTGCGCCCCCGAGAGCAGCGCCGCGACGGCGCACAGCCACACCGGCAGGCGGCGGCCCATCGCGGCCCGCGGCTCTCTCCACCTGGCCCCGCGCGGGGCCCCCGCCCGGCGTCCGCCCGCCGCGCCGCCCCGCCGCTCGCCCTCCCGCCGGGGTCCCGCCGCCGCTCGCGGCCCCCGGAGCTCGCTGGCCCGGCCGCCTGGCGCTTCGCAGCGGCTGCGTCCCGCCGAGTGGCCCGCGCTGCTCGCCGCTGGGGCCGCGGAGGGGAGGCGGGAGGCGGGCTCTGCGCGGATTAGCATAAACTTGGGGCCGCGTCGCTCGCCTCCGCCGGCCCCCTCTCGGCCGCCAGCCCCCCGCCCCAGCTCCGAGCCGACGCCCGAGGGGCCGCCTGCAAGCGAGAGGTGAAGGAGGGAGCAGCCCCGGGGTGGCAGGGGCGCAGGCCGTCGCGCCCTGGGAGGCCCCCAAACACACCCATTCACCACGACCGCCCGCGTGCGCGGCGGCGAAGCGGAGCCAGACGCCTGGAGCGGGCCGCGACGCGGCGCTCCCGGGGAACGGCCCACCCGCGGGGCACACGGCTCGTAGGAGCCCTGGCGTGCGGGGAGACCGAGGCCCAGGCTCTGCAGCTGAGATGACCCTGTTTGGGGGCGCAGCGGCAACACCTCCGCAGCCACCGCTTTGGAATAGGCCCCAGAAGGTCCCTGTTGGCTAGCTGTGCCTCCTCACACCGTCACTGTCTGGAGGTGACCGGGACAACTGGTAACTAACTGCTGACCCCTCCGCGGCATCTTCAACTAACGCTCTGCTGCCCAGTGTGGCCAGGCCGTCCCTCTGGCTCCCTGCTAAGGTCCGTGTTTTCTCTGCCTCTCTCAGGTGTGGGCTGCCCGGAGCCCCAAGACACCCAGCACCTCTCCAGCCAAGCAGCAGAGGCTCTGCTTCTCTCTGTGCAACTAAAGCTCTGGGCTAGCTGGGCCACTGCCCTGGCTCATTCTTAGCCCCCAGGGGCAACGACAGCCTTCAGGTCTTTCTCACAAGGAATGCTGCTAAGGCGGGCTTCAGCCTATTTCCCTTCTGAGACTGACTCTCTGAGCCTGAGAGTTGGCCTTTACAGCCGTTCTCATTCAAGGTCATCTTGTTGACTTTCTAACCTGCAAAGAGCTTCTTGAATCCCGATTCTTTCATCCGCAGGGTGGTGTTTCTTCGTGGCTTTGTCTGGTGGGCACAGGTGACTGCCCCGCTCGGTCTTTACCCAAGTAGCTGACTGGAGTGTGGAAGCCACAGAACTGGGAGGCGCGTACCTGGAGAGACCTTCCTCCAACCCAAGATGTGAACCCACACCCTCTGGGTAAAGTGAACGATGGAAGGGTGTAAATGGGGCACGGCTCGGAGACTCACATCTGTGCCACCTGCCCATTCCCAGCCATAGTGGTTCATGGGTCCCTGGTGGGGGAAGCAGACCCCTGAGCACAGCGGGCTGGTTGTTGCCTTGTTTAGGCTTTGGGACACACGCGGAGGGGACCCATCTTCCAGGTGGGGGATTTCCTGGTGTATTTGTTTCCTAGGGCTGCTGTAACAAATGATCACAAACTTGGTGCTTGAAACAACAGAAATTTACTCTCCCACAATCCTGGAGTCTAGAAGTCTGAAATCAAGGGGTCAGCAGGGCCACGTTCCCTCCAGGCTCTCAGGAAGAATCCTTTGTGTCTTCCAGTGGCCACAGGCGCCCCTTGGCTAGGAGCTGCCTCATCGCACTGTCTGCTGTCTTCACGTGGCCCTCTGACTTGTGTGTCTACAGGGGTCTCTACGGGGCCTTTGTCTCTGTGTCTCTGTGTCCTCTCCTCTTCTTATAAGGACACCGGTCATTGAATTTAGGGCCCAATCTAAGCCAGTCTGACCTCATCTTAACTCATTACATCTGCAAAGACCCTTTCTCCAAGGAAGGTCAGTCACATTGTAAGATTCAAGGCAGACGTGAATTTGGGGGGAATACTATTCAGTCCACAACAGGGTCCCTGAGGGCTGGTGAAGGGACAGACCCTGGCGTGCTGTAGCCATAGTTATGTGGGACTGATGGGAAGGCTAAACAAGGGAGTTTGCCAGAGGAGAGTAGGGCCGCGTCTAGGGGCTATGGTGCTCTGGGAGAGGTGTGGGAGGAGCCTTTTGGTAATTGGCTTCCCCTGTCTGCTTCCAATGACCCACCTCACTTGAGCTAACACCAATGGGTTTCTGATGCCTGTAAAGGATGTCGAAGACAGGCTTTCGTCCTCTGCCACAAATTCACTGAATGTGCTTTTATATTCTCCGGCCTTTAACAGAGAAGTCCGTCTGCTGGGGGCAGGATACATGGTATCCATAACATGCTCTTGACCTCGTAACCACTGCTTAGAAAGTGAGAGACATCTGGTGGGACAGGAACTGAGCTGGGCTCCTCACCCCGGGGCTGGGTTCTGACTGCCTGGCAGCACTGCCCGGGAAGTTCTGCAAGAACCCGCCCCCCTGGCACGCCCCCCACCCCGACACTACAGAAGCTGTGGTCCTTTGCCAAGGGGCCCCAGCCCTGCCTCTCACTCCCTACCCAGCCCAGATGTGGGGCCCACGACTCAGAGGGAGGAGGCTGGACCCCGTCTGAACTTGGAAAAGTCCACATAACGGGGGGCTAAAAGGACAGTTGGGCCCCACTTCCCCCCTTCCCAGGTGGCTGACATCAAAAACCCTCTTTAACTGGAACAGTTTCGGGAGCCAGCCCTGGGGCCGCATCCTGGGGGAGGCGGGTTGAGGGGAGGACAACGGCAGAGGAGATGCTCAGGGTCTTGGCGGGATCCAGTCCCGCCAGAGGCTGGGGTCTCCCCCGCAGATGATGAGGCCACTTTGCATCTGCCAGACAGGAAACCTAGGGAAGGCGGAGACAGCGGCGGGAGGCAGTCCGGTCCCCAGCCTCCCCCGCCCCCGCCCCAACTCAGCCTGGAGTCTCTCTACACCTGGATGGAGGCGGGCTGAGGGGCCACACACAGGATCCCAATTTCTATTCACAGGGACGTGCATGCCCATATGCAGACACATTCCGTCTGTCTGTCTCTCTCTCACACACACCCCCCACTTCCATACACACACAGACAGAAACATACTTTCCCAGTCTTCACTGGCCCTTGGTGACAGATGAGCCACCTCGATCTTCAGGAATGACAGAGGATGCCATCAGGTAGGCAAGATAACCCTGGACAGGGATGAGTGTAGCCTTGCATTTAGGGACCCCCCCCCCCACTGTGGCCCAGTGGGTGAACGGGAGTGGGGACCTCCGCCAGACACTGTAGCCTCCCTCCTTACTCTGTGAGCTTTCTAGGGCAGAGGGGGAGAACTGGTGTCTGGGGGTACAGAAGATGGGAGAGTGGGTCGCTGGCAGTGGCAGAGATGCGGGCTTTCCTGGTGGTAAGGCCCCACGGGACTCAGGTGCTTGGCATTCCGCCCACCTGGAACAACCCTTCCGCACCTCCGTGCATTTCTCTGAGGCCACGAAGTTTCCTCTCCCCTCTCCAGGCTCCTTCTACCCCACGCAGGATGTTCTCCCTACTGTATCCAGGCCCACCACATGAGATCATTGAGAGCCTCACCACGCTTTATGGAATGTAGTTCCCCTAAAAGAGACAGGAATAGAAAGCACTGGAATGACCCATTTTCTGGCACAAGCCCTTCTCACCACAGATGAGCCTCCTGCGACTGGGAGAGGCATGCCTCACCCCGCAGGCAACTGGTGGGGCCACCAGCCCTAGGATACGGGCTCCTGACTCCATCAGTCCCTGCCCACCACCCCACCCCATCTCCTTTCTTCTGAGTGTGCACAGCCTCCCTACAAGGGGCCACCTTCGGAAGTTCTGTGTAGCAAGGATCTTTCCCTGGGGCTCACTCTCTCCCCAACATAAACACCAGCATGCTCAAAGCCCAGTTGGTGTTTTGATTACACCCACACCATCAAAAACAGTTACTGTCAAGCCCATACGTGTTTCTCAGGTAGGGGTTTGGAGTGACCCCTTCCAGCAAGGCAGAAGCAGAGCTTCTCCAGGCCCCCGGGGGGTGGGTAGATGTGGGTCCTCCAGGTGAGGGCCTGGGAGAGACGCCAGAGATCATGGAAATTGGACTCTACAAAGCCCGGATGCACTTCTACTGAGTGAGAGTTGCTTAGAAGCAACTTAAAAATTGTACTAATGGGGCCTCAATGCGGACACATGCAAACCAGATGCGATCATTATGTAAATTATATGCAAAACACATGCATGGGCCTCCCAACTATTGCAAATACCAGATGCAGCCCCCAGGGACCGTGACTTTAGCTGAGCCCTGTTGTGGGGCACAGAGATGGCCCTGGATGTGCCAGTCTCTTATGGTGGGCAGGAAGGGCTTAGCTCCAAGGCAGTTCACACATTGGGGGAAGAAACCAGGCAGGGAGTCACTCAGATCTGGGTTTCAATCCCAGCTCCTCCGCTCACGAGTTGCTTGACCTTCGTGGAGTCACTTTACCCCTTTGAGCCTCTGTCTTCCCATCTGTAAAATGGTAACTCTGAGGACTAAATGGGAACATTGGTTAAAGCTCCCATCTGCAAGGTCAGGCATCTATGGGACCCTTAGTGAGGGGGTAGGACTCAGAGTCCCTCCCTGGGTAGAGGGTGGGTGTCTGGACTTCTTTCTACTCACTGAAATTGAGACTGCCATGGGCAGGACTGCCTCCAGGGTCAGCAGGGCAGCTGTGGGCTTAGGGTAGGTCAGTGCAGGATGGGCCAAGAACCCACATAGTTTATATCTGTCAGAGGTCCCACTTGACCAGGGGGTATGGCAGATGCTGTTGATACCCTGCCAGACCTCCTTTACCCAGCCTGTGCATCCATCATCTTCCCCCTGTGGGAGTGACAACTGCAAATGCTCATGACCACCCCTCCTGCAAATTGCCCCTGGCTGAGGACAGCCATCTCCCAGGAAAGTTACACACCCTCCCCACTCAGAGCCAATGATGGGCTATACAAGGACACAAAAGCCTGGTCTCCTCACCTCAGGGGGACAGCTCTGCAGCACAGTCAGGTTCCAGAGCCCCCTGGCTCAGGCCACATCCAGATGCCCCCTGAGATCACATTCTTGCCTTGCTCGTCCCCTCCTCTTTCCTCTGCCCCCCCACCCCCACCCCATGTGTGTCCCCTGAGAGCCCTCCCTAGTAAATTGCATGGTCCTGAATCCCTGTCTCCAGCTCTGCTGCTCGGGAACCTGACTCAAGACAGGAGACAGACCCGCAAACAGAGAAGAATGATGCACGTGATACTGTTATGGTCCAGGAGCCTCAGGAGGCATGGGGTCTTGAGGCCCAGGGAGATGTGTCTGGGGTGGGGAGAAAGGGTCAGAGATGGTTCCCCAATCAAGCAACACTGTAGCTCACCTGTGGGGAGAAAGCATCCCAAGTGGTAGGCATGGTCTGCATGGGGCATCGAGGCAGGAGACGGCCTGGTGTGCTTGGGGAATACCACGAGCTCTGGATCAGGGGTGGGGTGCAGGCCCCACGAAAGGTTAGCAGGGGCCAGACAAGAGGAGCCTTGGATACTCCAGTGAAGGCTCTGGACTTAACACCAAGGTAACAACACACAACGAATAGTCTTGAAAAATGTCCCGTAGCTGCTGCTGCTCCACAGAGCGGGCCCTGGAGGCCGGGTGCCAGGGAGGCCGTGGCTGCAACCGTTAGCCACAAGGCTGACAAGGATCCGAGGCGGATGGCAGGGGTGGATTCCAGAAGCTTTCAGGACAGAAAGCTGACCTGCCCTGATGGCTGATTTGGGAGCCATGTGTGTGGGAAGGGTTTAGAAGGTCCCAGGCAGAGGGGAGACCAGACATCAGGCCTGGGGCAGGGATGACCGTGTGTGGGCAAGTGTGGGGGAGGGGGCTTCACGAGCTGTCCAGGACAGGGGTCTGCATCCCCTGTGCCTGCTCCAAGGCAGCCAGTCAGGCAGAGCCTTGACGGGGAGGCCTCCGTGCCGGCAGGTGCTAACATGAGTGGTGGCACAGCCGGGGGATTCCAGGGGAGGCTGGGAGCTGCTCCCTGCAAGGGTCGGGGGCCCACAGGGCCCTGGAAAGGGCTCACCCTGCTGTCCTCTGGCTCTTCTATTCATAAGCACAGGAGTAAAAACCACACAGGATTACGAGCTGGTAACAGAGGAGGCAGGCATGCGATGGGCCCGGGGAAGGGGGTCACCCTGCACCCGGGCGGGGGCCAGGGGTGGGGAGGCGGGTCGTTGCCATGGCAAACTCATGCTTGGATAGGCAGAACCTGACCTCCACCCAGACAATGTCCTTATCTCAGACCTGCTCTGCCTTAATTCCTTAAATCTCTGGGACATTTGCAGGTTACCGCTTGGTGCTAGAAGCACGGGCAGGTGGGTCCCAGGCTGTGCTCAAGGCACCCAAGACCGGGGGGTGGGGGGTTGGGGTGGGAACACAGAGGTGGCTGCAAGTTGGTAGAAGTCCCAGGAGGGGGTCAGGAAAGGGGCCTGGGGAGGGGAGGGGGGCAAGGAGACTGAGGGGTATTTGTGGGGTGGGGAAGGCCAGTGTGTAGGCTGACTGGGGAGGTGTGCACAGAGATGCTTAGACTTCAGGCTCCGTGAGTCTACTCACCCGCCAGTTCCTACACGGCCCTGTCACTGTCTCTGAGTAGAGCCCCCCTTCCGACAGACAGTCGCTGATGTGGGGGACGCCTCCTGTCTCTGCTGAATGGTGAACTGTTGGTTTTAGTCACTCTAGAGCCACGAGGAGGATACACTGGGCTGGTGCAGGAAACAAGGCAAGAGATGGCTGGTGAGGAGAGAGGGCATGCATTTGGAAGAAGGGCTGCCAGGCTTTCATGGGCTGGCTAGAAAGATGGGTCAGGGCCAAGGTCACAGTGTGGACTCACACCCCGGCAGGGTCCCACGCCTGTCTCCCCGCCCATCTCACACTTGGTGCAAGGCCATATATCTGGCATCTATTCAGAGGGCTCCCTGCCATAGCCTGACTACTCTGATTCCCCAGAGCAGCCCACCCACTTGCTCTTGCCACCCACAAGGGGACCCATGGGGTCTTCCCCAGCTGAGCCTCTGCAGCCAGGGACTCCCACATTCCTGGCTACACTGGCGTTGGCCTCAGTTCCTTTGGGAAAGGGCAGGCAGGAGGCTCCCATGGTGTGACTTCATCCCTCCTTCCCTCACCCGCCCCTCAGGGCTGTGCTGGGAGGAGGGCAACCTCCACCCCCGCTGTGCCATTCCAGTGCCGATCACCGTCCACCGAATGCATCTGCAATCCCAGCTCCTCTTTCCCTCACGCTTCCTCCTCCTGTGTCTCTGTCTGGCCAAGGGCCCCATTGTCCCTTCAGCTACCTCGTGGAGTGCCTGGGTGGATGATGGGGAGGGTGGGGGCCAAGGAAAGGGGCCTTAGTTCTGGTTAGGAGGCTGCGCTGGTGCCTGGGGGCTGGCAGGGACTGATGCCATGGAGGCGAAGATGGAAGTGAGTGGAAAGTGTCCAGAAACATTAGGAGAACGGGGAAACCCTGGTGGCTTTCGAGGGGCTACAGGATGCCTCTAGGTTTCCAGTGTGGGGTGGTCCTTTGTGCAGAGACAAGGAAAGACGGGAGGCACAAGTTTGGAGGGAAGCCATGCTGAATTGGAGGTGCCTGCAGATACCCCGGAGGAGACGGATTGTCCATGATATGCATGTATTTGGGGTGTCCCATTTGTCCACAGCCCCTTCTCCGCTTGGGGAGCTGGGACGTGCTCGGTGGGCCCTCGAGGGCAAGGTCAGGAGGTCTGCCCCACACGTACCACTCCACGGGGGTCTAAGGGTTCCTACCAGAGCCACAGGGAAGGGGCCGACTCGTGGTACCTGTCGCCTCTTTCCTCCCAGAGGCCCGGGGTGTCTGGGTAGCTGGCGGAGGCCCCGAGTGCCCCTGCTGCCCTTGCCCCCCCACCGGGCACCTCCCAGACAGCTGCTCCCCCACCAACCCCCCTTTCAGCGGCGGGTCCGGGCAGGTCCTCATCCTTCCTCCTCTCTCCCTGGTCTCTCCAGGCTTCCTGCCCAGGGGCCCTCCCCCTCTCCTCCCCCAAACCTCCTCCTCCTTTTCCCATAATTAGGAAGAGCCTCAATAGGGCCTACTGTATCTGGGACTCAAGTTGGCAGCAAGGGAAAAAGTCCTTTTCCTCACCTTGAGAGCTCGGACTTTAGACATCCCAGGGCCCGGCACGTGGCACTCCCAGGAAGAGGTGGGAGATGTCTACATTCTGCCCTGGACGGGGGTCACGCTCCCCAGAATGGACCGAATGACTCTTAACCCAGGGGGGCAACAAAGACCAAAAAAGAAGTTTTTGTGCCGAAAACAAATGGGAGTTTCAAAACCTGCCCTGTCTGGTTTACCTGAATTTAGAGAGAAGTTAATTCATTGGCCAAAGCCAAGGCCATGGGAACGAAGAGGTATCCCAAGGAGTTTGTGTGGTGTAGAAAGGAAGCTGGGGACATTAAGGCGAGAACTAAGGAAGAAGAGGCAGTGAAGGAGAGCAGAAAGATGTGCTCAGAAGAGCAGCAGGGCTGGGTGGAGGGGGGCGGGTGGAGGGGGCAGAGGGTGGGGGAGGGGGAGAGAGAGACCAGCCAAGACAAGGGAGAGGAAGTCTCCAGGAGACTCAGGGAAGCCTTAGGGGAGGCCTTGGCTTTCCTGACCCAGAGAGAAGGCAGGACACCCTTTACTGGAGCCAACCAAGCTGGCCTGAAACGGGGTGGGGGGGGGGAGCAGGGGGTGGTGATGGTGGTGGGGAGGGCGGTGAGGAAACAAAGGCAGATGAAGGAGTGAGTTCCAAGGAGGGCTGGGGGTCTGGAACCTAGGCCCAAGGGAGGAGGGGTGGGAGGAGGGGGATGGCCCGGAAGGTCCCGGAAGCTGAGCACCTGCAGGTGTGGCAGGGGGCGGGGGCGGGGGGGGGTGGCAGGAAGCAGAAAGGGCTCCTACCTGCTGGTCTGGGCCTCTGGTGCCACATGGCAGGTGAGGTGGAGAGGTGGGGTGGAGTTGGAAGGGTACTTAGAGGAGTCCAAGGAGAAATGCCGAGGCTCGACCACAGTGTCTGTGGCAGAGACACCCTAGTCAGAAGGTGGGGGCAAAACCATGGCTCACGGGGCTTATCCAGGGCTGTAAGGGCAGATCGGGGGAGGGAGGGGAGGACCGCGCGGAGCAGGGACTGGGTGCTCCTGGACCCAGGTTCCTGCACGAAAAGAAATTTAGGATCAGCAGAAGCATGACAGGGCCTTCCAAAATTACCTCACCCGGTTACGTATATTATAAAGCATGGCTCTCCTCTTTGTCTTGCGGCAACGTTAAAAAAAAAAAAATCACCCATTTTCAATGAGAAAGAAAAGAAACAACGGAGGCAAACATAAATATTTGGGAACAACCCGACTGGCGTTTCCCTGTGCCCTTCCCACCTGGCCCGTGTCACCAGCCTGCCCATCTGCCCGGCTTGCTTCTCACCGTACTGGCAAACATCTCCTACTCTTCAGTTTCCAAGGTCTTGGCCCAAGTTGACTGTGGGTTCTTTTTTAGTTGTGATTATTTAAATACAGCCTGTTGTCATTCCCCCCACCCCCACTCCCCAGGAATCTCGAGGCTGCCCAGCTGATTAAGTGATGGTATGTGCTTTTCCAGAATCACTAACACCTGGCACCCAAATCCGAGTGCGGGAGGGCGTGCTACCATTCTGAGCCAGGTGCCGCTTCCTGAGTGAATGCTGGCCGATGTAACGCATCAAAAAACACAAGTTCTGTGCAAATGATAGGATTTTTCAGAGTCTTGGTAATGAGAGAGATTTTGCATTTTGTGACTTTTGCCAGTTTGTCGACCATAAAAAAAAAAAAAAATGAGCGGTGGGAAAGCTGAAAAGTTTACCAGGAAGAGAGCATGCTTCGTCAGTCTTTTTGTGGAGGCATCATTCAGGGCTTGCCGGAGATTGGAAGAACTCAGGGAGAAGAAGCCTTTTCATCAGTAAGGACGAGTGCTGAGATCTACAAAAGTGTGCGAATTCTAAGTAAATTGCTAGGAAAAATAAAAACTGAAAGGTCACAGAGTTTTGAGACAATCAAGGTTTTCCTGGCTTTTTTGGGGGAAAAAAATGAGTAATGAACCTTAGCTTTGGGTCCACAGAGATTCCTTGTGTTGTTCCCTCTCTTGTAGCGTGTGTTTAGAAGTTTCCGTAATAAAAGATTTTTTTAATTAAAAAAAAAGAAATGATTGGAACAAGTGACAATAGATGCTGGTCATTCTTCTTTTCCCTTCCCATTTTGGAAGCTCCACTCTAGGTCGACCTCCACTCGTGCTGACCTTCCCTTTTTCTGGCTTTTCTGGTATTTCAAGAAGTTCTATTTAATAGCACTTTTAGCTGCAAGCTATCAGTCGGTGTTATTACATCTCTCTTTTTAAAAAAAATTTTTTTTAAAGCTTATTTGGTGTTTATAACTCAAACTCCATCTCATCTCTCCTTACCCATTTGGAGCTAACTACACATGAATTGGTAGGCTCTCGGCTCACTATTGGGTGACGGCTTCCTCTTCTTCATTTCCCTTGTCTGCAGTCGGATTTGATTATTGCCCAATTAGGTTCCTTTCTCTGGTGTTTCCCCCTGTCCAGGGAACCTCCCTGGAGCCGGGCATCTTTTGTGTCCCCATGAGGCGAAGGGCACCTTGGCCAGCATAGGCTGCTTTTCTCTTTTCTCGCTTTGCCAAGGAGATGTGTGGTTTCCGTTTGATTCTCTTTTCCTCCCATGTAATGCATTCCCTCCCTCGAGAAGCTTGTAAGAGTTTTCCCTTTAATCATGGAATTCAGGACTCTTCCCAGGCCGTGCCTAGATGTCTGCTTTTTTTCCATCACTCCTGCCTGGAACACAACGAGCCCTTGCAAACCAGAGTCTTCCTTTGAACCACGGCAAATTTTCTTTCTTGTTTTAAAGTTATTGCTTCTCCTCGGTTTCCTGGGTTTTCTCTCCCCTTGTAGGCTTTTTAGGCTTCACATATCATGTCCCCTGGGTCTCTGCCCTCCTAGGCTCTGGTTTTCTTCCACACGAGTTCTGTCTTCTTCCATTTTTGCCTCGGGTTTTACGTGATCTCTTTCACCTGCTCCCAGCTCCCCATCCTCTCCTCTAGTTCATGTTAAATTTAAAATCGTGCTTCCCTGTTCAGGAAAGGATTTTCTTTTGCATCTAATTTTTTTTTTTTTTTTAATGCCCTTATTGTTTTCTTTGTTCCATTGTGTGAGTCTGTGGTCTGTCTCCTCCCGAGGCTCTGACCGATTTGCGGGCTTTCTCCTGACTGCTAGTTCCCTCCGGTGCTTCATCTCTTCTCTTTGCCCTTTTTTCCCTCCAGAATGTCCATATACATCTTATTAAGTTCCACGTTCCTCAGCCTTATTGAGGAATAATTGACGGATAAGAATGGTACAAATTTAAGTGCACGAGATGATGTTCTGGTCGTGACGGGGTGATCGCCGCAATCAGGCTGATGAACACATCCCTCTCTTCACAGCTGTTTGTGGGTTTTTTGTGTGAGAACACTCAGGATCGACCCTCTCAGCCAATGTCAAGTATACAATATAGTATTGTTAACGAGGGCCACCGTGCTGTACGGCAGGTCTGCAGGGCTCATCCGTGCTGTATAACCGAAACTTTGTACCCCGTGACCAGCCTCGCCCCCTGCCCCCCCAGCCCCTGGCAAGTGCTGCTCTACTCTGGGCTTTGAGGAGTTCAACATTTTTTAGATTCCACGTATACATGAAGTCGTATTGTATTACGGCTTATTTCCCTTAGCACAATGCTCTCCGATGTTGTCCATGTTGTTGCAAATGGCAGGATTTCCTCCTTTCTCGTGGCTGAGTGATACTCCATTGCATATACATATACCACGTTTTCTTTATCCATCCATCTGAAATCATTCCAAGTATCTTTTCCAAGCACAGTGGAATGGAGCTAGAAATCAGTAACAGTAAGGAAATGAGAAAATTCACAAATATGTGGAGACTAGCTAGTACGCTCATGAACAACCACTGGGTCAAACAGGAAATCAGAAGGGAATTTGAAGAACATCCTGAGACAAACGAAAACAAAAACACAACGTACCGAAACTTAGGGGTCGCAGCCAAAGCTGTGCTGAGAGGGAAGTCTGTCCCTAAGCATTCTTGCAGCTCTAACCGCCCCGGGCCTCAGGTCCAATGGACAGGCTGGCTGTGCCTGCAGGTGCCTCAGAAGGGACAGGGAAGGATTCTGCACGTCCTCCCAGACCACCCACGGCTGCTGGCCCCAGCTCTCCTGCGGCTCCCTGCACCAAGCTCTCTCCCCTGGAACCAGGCAGATCTGAGTCTCACCCAAGACGCTCTCTGCTGCCGGCGCCTCCTGTCTGGCTGGAGGCAACCAGCGCCCTCAGTCTAGGGCCCTGCCCACCCTGCATGGAGCCTTGCTGTAGGAGCGCACCTGGAGTTGGGAAGCAGGGAGGGCAGCTCTCCTCCAGGAGGTTTAATTAAAAAGAGGTTCTTGGGGCGCCTGGGTGGCTCAGTTGGTTAAGCGACTGCCTTCGGCTCAGGTCATGATCCTGGAGTCCCGGGATCGAGTCCCACATCGGGCTCCCTGCTCAGCGGGGAGTCTGCTTCTCCCCCTGACCCTCTTCCCTCTCGTGCTCTCTATCTCTCATTCTCTCTCTCTCTCAAATAAATACATAAATAAATAAATCTTTAAAAAAAAGAGGTTCTTGGGCCTCATGGATTTTGATGAGCCAACTGGGACTGATGGTCTTGTGCAGGGTTGTAAAAATACACCTGCAAAAAAAAAAAAAATGACAGCAAAGTGGGATTGAGTTGAATGTGCTACCACGTCTATGACAATGCATCTGGAAGGTACGGCGCACTGAGTGGCACTGAAGGGAGTCTGAGAGTTGGGCACATCTTTTGGTTCTGGTAATAATGAAGTTGTGTAAGGAAAGGAAAGACCTCAAATGGCCTCTGTTATGTTCTTGGCACGACACAGTGTACCTCCTGAAGGAACTTCCCAGGGCTTTGGAAGTGGGGTGCAGATGAAGTGTGCAGGAGGTGAGGTGACTTCTCTAGAACACCCGTGGCTGGGAGGAACAATGTTCGGAGGCTGGGAGGCCACGGCCCGTCGTCGTAAATGGCCCTCCCTGTCCTGTGGCTGTTAGTGGGTCCAACGGATAGCCCTGTTCCCGAATTTGAACTTATCTTGTGTTTTAAATTTCTTCACCACATGGTAAGTGTCCTAGGAATTTTTTTCTGCAAAGCTTCAAAGTGAAACTATAGATGCTTTCTTTGTCTTTAAAATCCAAAAAAAGATCATCATCTGAGAGAAATTAGGAACATTTCAAAGCCGCTTGGGACAGAGAGGATAAATTATGCCAAAAAACAATTCCTGAGGACTTCAAAGTTGAAAAGTACTTCTTTCAGAAGGAAGGAACTCTGAAAGAAAGTGAGTGGTGGTGATTCGGGTTGGGCATTTCCTCAGCTTCCTTAGAGGAAAAGTATTAAATTAGTATCTATCATAAAGGAGGGGTTCCTAGATTATGAGATTGAAATGTAGCCTTTCTTAGAAGTGATTGTGACAAAGTGCACTTCCCCCCATTCAGATGGAACAAAATAACGAACAGAAATGGTCAAACGTGCAGGACTCGTGTAGCCTGGGAGGACTTTGGATCCCTCAATTCAGAGAGTGTTTTATGAACCACCCCAACACCCCTTTTGTTGGGATCGCTTCGGGCTACTTGATCTCGGCCGCCCCGCTCCTTGGTCTCTGCTATCATGCCAGGCAGGGCAGAAAGCTCATTCTCTACTCTCTGTGGCCTAGAAATCCACTTTTGCTGTCCTATCACGAGAGAGGCTCTGGCGTTTGATGGCTGCCGAGTGGGACAAATCATAGCAGCGAATGCTTCCTGAGTCCTCACTTTCTCCAGCTGCTGGGAACACGCTGAGCTCAGGAGTTCATTCAGTCTTCAAGCAATCCTTAGGGAAGGGATTGTTAGCCTCACTTCCTGGGTGAAGAAAATGAGACTCAGAGAGTTTTAGTGACCTGCCCAAGATCACACAGCAAGTGAGACTCAGATCCAGAGCCCCGACACCAAAGCCAGTGTAATCACTATGTTATTTGTAACCAAAGCCGTGGATGAGATCCCTCTGACATCATGGATTTGCCTGCATCCGCTGAGATAAAAATAAGGTGCTACTACTTTAATCTGATGTTTAAGAACTCATTTCAGGAAGTATAATGTGTCTTATGTACATTTTAGGATGATTAGACGTTCGAGTATAGTTCTGAAGCTGCCTGCTGAGTAGGGCTGGCTGTCTGCTCTGTCGCTGGGATGACACAAAAGACATACATTAGAGGGAAATGTGCTGAAACAATTCTCCTGTTAAAAAATAAATTGCGTTGGCTAAACTGTGGGATATTTATATCACGGAATACTACTTGGCTATGAAAAAGGAACACAATACTAATGCATGTAGCAACACAGATGAATCCCAAAGGCCTCATGCTGGGCAAATTCAGCCAGACACAAAAGAATACCTAGTGTACGGGGCGCCTGGGTGGCTCAGCCGTTAAGCCTCTGCCTTCGGCTCAGGTCATGATCCCAGGGTCCTGGGATCCAGCCCCACATCAAGCTCCCTGCTCCGCACGAAGCCTGCTTCTCCCTCTCCCTCTCCCCCTGCTTGTGTTCCCTCTCTCGCTGTGTCTCTCTCTGTCAAATAAATAAATAAAATCTTAAAAAAAAAAAGAATACCTAGTGTACGATTTTATTTATATGACATTCTGGAAAAGGTAAACCTGGCCTATTAGTTTGCTACAGCAACCACAGACACAAAGCGGCTTAAACAATAGAAACTTACTTTCTCACAGCTCTGGGGGCCAGAAGTCTGGGCTTGAGGGCTCAGCGGGCTTGTAGAAGGCTGTCTTCTCCCTGTGTTTTCACATGGTCTTTCCTCCCGTGTGTGCATATCTGTGTCCCAATCTCCTTATGAGGATACCAGTCATACTGGATTAGGGCCCACCCATAGGACCTCATTTTAGCTTACTTACCTCTTTAAGGAAAACTGTCTTCAAATACAGTCACATTCTGTGGCCCTGGGAACGTATGAATTTTGGGAGAACTCTATTCCTCCCATACCACCTAGTGTAGGGTGAAAATAGCCAGAACGGTGGTTGGCTCTGGGAGGAGTGGGGAGGCGGCGCCGACGAGGAAGGAGCGTGATGAACTTTCTGGGGTTGATAGTAAATTGTACCGGGCGATGGGGGTAGTGGTCACGGAGGTATCAGACTTCCTGGAATAATACACTTAAAACATAAGTTTCATTGTATGTCAATTTCACCTGAAAGAAAATCAGAAACAAATATTGAACTCTAGTTAATGATTTGCATGCACAGTGTTTAGGGGCGAAATATAGTGATGTCTGCAAATTGCTTTTGAACTGATTGATGGGTGAATAGATGGATAGATGCAACAGCATGTTGACAATTGCAGAAACCAGGTGGTGGGTTTATATGGGTGTTCACTGTACAGTTCTTTCAACTTTTCCGTATGTTTGAAATTTTTCATCATAAAATGTTGGGGGAAATATATATACATATATATATTTTTTTAATTTCCATTTCAAAATGTGCCAGATATTTCTCATAAAGCCTCTTCGGTGCTAGATCAAGGTCCACCCATAGAAGCACCACGACCCCATGCCAAAGTCATCGGTAGCTCAGTGACCTCCGGTGTTTTTAGTCCCCATATGCCTGTGTCTGGGAGGAAGGGTAGGGAGACAATTCAGAGAGAGGGCTGAGGATCCTAGGGAGTTCCAGAAACTGGCTAAGGTGTCAGAGGGAACTGAGGTGCAGAGTTGTTCAAGCTTTGTTGTTTAGGATCCAGGACAGACCGAGCTCTGTTTTCTCAAGCTACGATGGAGTAATTAAGCCATGATGGGTTGGGGGTGGGCATACGAATGGTAAGGAGTTGGCAGCACACAGTAGGTGCACAGGTACTGAATAAATATTTGAATGACATTGGAAAGGGGCCTTCTAAGCACGTGACCCTCAGGAGACAGTGAAGTCTCCGGTCCGGTTAAGGGAGTCTGTCCCTGCCTCTGCCCTGGCCCACCTCTGGCCTGGCCCAAGTCACCTCGACAAATGGGCCCAGGAGAGCTGGCCTGGTCTCTGGGTTCCTGGACAGCCAGAGTGAGGGCGCTTTGCCACATTCTTAGGAGAGAGCACATCCAAAACAATTTCTTTTTCTAAAAACTCAGTGCTAACGGGTTCCAGATGTCCATTTGTTATATAATGGGGTTTGTTTTAATAGCGTCAACTTCCAGATGTGCAGCCTGGAATCAAGAAGCCCATTGGCCCCCTGAGGACACCACGAGCCAAGCCTAGAGCTGCCCAGGGTTGGGGGGGGGCGGGAGAGACAGACGTACGTGCAGAACCAGGCATGGATGAGGAGCTGGCCGTGCCTTCCCGCCGCCTACTGGGCCCTTCACCTGCCTAGCGGCTGTGCCCTGACCAGAGAATGGAGAGGGTGGCGCATCCAGCTGCCCGTTGGCCAGCCCTGTCCCTGAATAAGGGCTCCCAGGGGACAATCACAGAAACGCAGCCTGAGGGGTGCAGTGCCTTGGAATCTGAGGTGCACCGGAGCTTCTGCGTGACCCTGGTTGGGTCCCTTGGCTTTGCTGAGCTTCACTGTCCTCTGAGGTAAAGCAGGTCAACACCATTCCACCCTCAGGGTCACGGGGGAGGGCGAAGAGGGGAAAAGGGCACAGAGGAGATACCGGGAAGCCTTGGGCCTTTTCCCTTGGTCACAGGGCAAGGACCAGGCCCTTGTAACCCAGCACGCCCCCACTCTCCCACCAAGCCAGGGAACCCCTGGCCAGCACCAGCGACACGTTCCCCCAGGAACACTGGAAAAGTACCACTGGTAGGGCTCTCACCACCTCCGCCGGCGGCTTGGTTCGTGGCCCTGCATTTACTCTTCCCGAGGTGTGAATTTGGCTCTCCGGAGCCTTGCTGAGCACGTCACTCCCTCGTGTACCTGTTGGCCCTTGGGTGCCAGAAGACAGGGCCTCAGACCCCCAACCCCTCTCCTCTCGGGCGGCTGCAGCTATAACAAGAGATGGATTCTGGTTTAGGTGTCCTGAGGGGGGGGGGGCCAAGATCCCGGACAAGAAAGCTCACACAACCTGGAGGTAGTCACAAGACACACACACACACACACACACACACACACACACACACACTCACACGTCTCTATCCACAAGAGAAAAACTCACTACCGTGAAGAAGGTAATCATCCCCAAGTTAACCCATACAAATAATGTGAGTCCCACAAAATTCCAATCAAACTGGGGGGGGAACAATATAAGTGGAAATTATTGAAAATGAAATGAAAAATTGAATTATTGAAATTGCAAATTGTTGAAAATGAAAAATTGAGACGGAAAATAAGTATAGTTAATAATTGCTATGGACTGAATGTGTTCCCCCAAATTCATATGCTGCAATCCTAACCCCCTTATTAGGAGGTGAGCCCTTTGGGAGGTGATGAGGTCAGAGGGCAGAGCCTGCAGGCACGGGATTTGAGCCCTCGTTGGAAGGGACCCAGAGCGCTCTGGCCCCTCTTCTGTCCCGTGAGGACACAGCGGGCAGCCCGGAGTCTGCCACCTGGAGGAGGACCCTGTCCAGAGCCCAACCGTGCTGGCACCCTGATCACAGACTTCCAGCCTCCAGAACCGTGAGAAACACACTTCTTGTGTTTTTGCACCACCCCGTCTGCGGGACTTTGTCCCAGCAGCCTGAACAGAGACCGTCATGGCCTCTCGGCAAATGAAGCACAGAAGGTAGGACTGCCCCCAGCAAGCTGCTACAACACAGGGTCAAACTCTTAACACTTCCCGCAGGACCGGCCCCCGTACTGACGGGACCAGCCCCAGCACAGCAGACAGGGAAAGGGCACAGAAAACTGGAAGTCCAGGAACCGGCCCATCTACAGCCCTGGATGTGGAGTGTGGTAAAGAAATGCATTTCAGATCGAAGTCAGTGGGAAGTGACAACCAGTTCCCTTCGGGGACAAGGACTTGCCAGTGAGGGAGGAGGGCTTGGTTTTCATGTTTTCTCTTTTCGGGACTGTTGACTTTTCTGACATGTATTAATTTTTTTTTTCAGTGTCAACATATTTTTATGTCAATGATGTGTTCTCTAGAGACCTTGATTCCTTTTAGGTTTTTCCCCTTTGTACATCTCTGTATTTAAGAGAAACCTAATAAATGTCCTAACACTAACAATAAAAGGTTATGGAACAAGCCGCTGGTGGCTGTTCTCTCAGGGAAGCGGGCCTGGGACAGCTGGATTCCCACCTCTCTTCTTGTCTTGGTCGTGCTTCTGCTTCTCTGTCTTCTTCTTCCTCACCTTCTCTCTCTCTCTCTTTTGTTTAGGTTGCAGGTATGACTTTAAAAATCGAAAAGATGAGGAATGAATTTTGAACAAAATAAACAAACCAGTGCGGAAATGATGGATTACTCACCGAACGGGGACTGGACAACTGGCTAACAATTTGGAAAAAAATAAAGTTAGATTCCTGCCTCACATCAAAATAAACCCAAGATGGCTTAAAGATTTGCATGTCAGAAGTTAAACCATAAAGAATCCTAACGCCTGTACAATTTTACGATGAGCAACAATTTTCTAAGAAAACGTCAAATGAACAGATGGATAGAATCAGACAACAAAAATGTATAAGGCTCCTTTCCATCAAAACAAAATAAAACTAAGGTTAAACTGCAGAGAGAGACAGAGCAGAAAGACAAGATAGCTTTGTAACAAAGAATCAAGAATCTCTATATATAAAGAGCTCTTACAAAAACTCCTGCCCACAATTTTGTTTTTCGAAGCCAAGAATAGAGGGGAATGTGAGCACAATTGAAAGCCGAGTTTCCCAGGGCAGGCTGCAGGTGGGGTGGGCGGGGCTGAGCCAGAGGGCTCAGAACGGGAGCGAATAGCCCAGTGGGGCAGCTCCATGTGGCAGGGGTTCCCCAGTCTCCCTGGCACCGACAGTCCCATCCGGTGCCAGTTTCTCCAGCCCAGCCTGACACACACCCCGCCCCGACACATCTAACATTTCCCATTCCTTCACACACATCAGACACTTCCCATTCCCATGACTTTTCTAAATGCCGGTCCCTCTGCCTGGCTCACCCTCTCTCATCTCCACCAGAAAAAAAAAAAAAAAAAAAAAAAAAAATCCAGCTGCTCTTTGAAAGCTCAGCTCAAATGTCCCTTGTTGCGCAAACCATCTTTGAGCCGCCTCTGCCCCAAGGAACTCCTCTCAGGCTCCCGCAGTGCCTGCCCAGGCTTCTAGCCACTGAACTACACTTTTCTGCTTACTTGTTGTTGTCCCCTGCTGGACTCTTCTTCTGGATCTCTCCAGACAGGGCTCTCCATGGGATTCCCCACCCCCCACCCCGCACTGCTCCAGGTCTGGCAGGGACCAGGCGTGCAAGCAATACGACCGACACAAATGAACCCTACTGTGAATGACAGAGCCGAGCACTTGAACTGACACCCCCCACCCTTGCTTGGTGGAGCCTCAGGGTCAAAGCATTTCCTAAAATAGTACAGTTTTATTAACAGTAAGGATACGAATTATTGGACTGTCTTGCAATTATGAGAAATACATGAAAAGAGAAGGGCCAAGTCACAGTAAGAGCAAAAGAAAGAAACCCACTGAGGGGCAGCGATGGCTGAATGCACTTGAACTTCTGAGAGCAACTGCTGGGTCTGGCAGTCATGGCCTCATACCAGGAGCTGTACCAGGCCTGCCCTGCCCTCGAGAGATACCCAAGGGGAAGGGGAGAAAGAGCAACAAGAGTTGCTTTGTGGTGACCCCATAAGGGAAGTGCTGCCCGTGCTTGCAGGATGCTGATGCCGGGAACCACGTCTAAGGATGTGTGAGACCCCCCAACAGCGTGTGGTGTGGCAACGGGGACTGGAGCCCACACGGGCAGAGGTTCTGGTGTACTGATTTCCTGTTGAATGTCCAGCATCTGGAATCGTGTCTAATGCACAGCAGGCCTTCGGTAAATGTGTTGACTGAATGACTGGAAACGGTCCTGGAGCTGTCTGGGGATGGTGCAGAAGTCACCTCAGGAGGGTCTTCCCAGACTGAGTCCTCTTGAGCTAGAAAATGGGACTGTTCTCGGCGGTTTGGCCAGCAGAAGACGGGGCTCTGAAGGAGCCAAGGGTGGGCCGGGCCTGGTGCAGGGGAGAGGCTGGGGGGGGGTCCCCGGCACCGGGCACCAGGGCAAGGACCTTGAGGGAGGAAAGGGACCAAAGGGAGTAGGGATGTTGCAGAGGTGGCAGATGGATGGGGTCTCGACTCCCCCCTCCTCATTGTGGCCCAGCAGGAGATAGTGGGGCGTGCGACCAGCTCGACCAGGCCTGGGGACAGCCCGGCTCAGAGAGGAGCCCACTGTGGGTTCAGTAAAGAGTGTGCCTCCATCCAGGCTTTGAGCGCTGTCATGGGGGCTCGAATGAACACAGGGCTCCGAAAGGCCACGTATGTTCTGAAAGTCACCCAGCTAGCGACAGAGCCAGGATTCAATGTCACATCTTTCTAATTCCAGAGTCTGACCTTTTTTCACTCTGCTAAAAAAAGTGAGGCTGCTGGCCCAAGGCATGCATGGAGCTCCAGGTCACTCTGGGGACAGGGCCAGGCCACAGGGCCGGGCACAACTGTGCAGTCCGCAGAAGACAGTGTCCGGGGGTCACGGCAGGGCCTGCCGGAGCCCCCGACGCCCTCACCCCCCAGCCCCGGCCCCGCCTCACCTTCCTACCCAGAAGCCAGGAACCAGCCTGGCCCCCATCCTGGAGGGGGCTGCAGCCCCGGGCCCAGCAGACAAAGGCGCTTTCTTTCCCAGCACGAGGTCTGGATTGTGTGCTGCTCGGCATCCAAAAGTTCCTATGAAGTAAGTGGTTCCCTCCCAGGGTGTGTGTGCGTGCGTGTTTGTGTGTGTGTGTGCGCGCGTCCGTGCACACGGGTGGACAGGTGTGTGGGTCCGAGGGAGCTGGGTTGTGAGGGTGGTCAAGCCCCCTCTCGGCCTCCCGGCTCTGGCTTGGTGTTTCTCTCTGTGGGTCCTTTGTGTGCATCTTCAGCCATGTGTTCCCCGTGCAGACGTGCCGGGTGGGTCTGTGCGTGTGAGCGCGTCTCCACAGCTCTGCGTGGGCCTGTCGGGGATACGGACCTGCACGGATCTCTGTATACACCAGCAGGCACCTGTACACGTTTCCAGGCCTATGTATCTGTGTAACTGAGTCCGTACCCAAGTGCTTTTGGGGGGTGTGTAGGTCTCGTGTGTGAGTCTACAGGAGACACCTGGTCCCGGACCCCCCACCCTGCTGCCTCCGGCTGTGCCTCCTCACTCTGCCCCATCCCTGGCTGTGGATCTCAAGTGCGCAAGGCCTCCTAAAGTAGCCCCCTTCCTTCTCCCCTCCCCTCCCCTCCACCCCCGCCTCTGCATTTGTCTGGGAACAACCCGGCCCCTTTCAGCTCTGGGAGGAAGACAGGTTTGTATAGCTTGGTTGGCCCATGTACTTTCCAAAAGTTCCCTGGCTCCCAGCCGACTCTTTATAAAAAGGCTTGTGGGGAACAGCCCAACAGGAAGGTGGGGACCTCACGAGGGGGCTCAGGACCCCAGCTCCTACCCCCACGATGAAATGGGAGCATCAGTCTGCTGAGTTTCAGCTAGAGAGGGGGCCCTAGGTCCTGACGTTGAGTTTGGTCTGAGGACACCCCACTCTCAAGGAAGGGACATAGCAACTCAGGGTCTCATGCCCAGGCTGGCAGAGGGGGCTGAGCACAGGGAAGGTAAGGCCCGGAGATGTGCCCAGACTGTTCAGGGAGCAGAGCCCCTTCCAGGCATCCTGTTGGCCAGGTCCGTGGCAAGCCTTCTGTGGGTAACCCTGGGTTCGTCCACCTTCACTGAGGTGGGTGCTGTCGCCAGTCTCTCACAGCCTGAGAGGGAAGCTCCGAGGCCTGGCTGCCCCTAGCTCATGGCCTGCCAGGCCTCCAGACTCCAAATCAGAAAGTCAGCGTCTGCACCGTGCTGATCTCTTAGGGTGGGTTTTACCTGGCACCCACCTGGCTTGGGCTGGTTTCTCCCAGCCCCACCGAAGCGCAGGGATGGGAGCTTCTGCCCCGCTCTCCCACACTGAAATGGGGGGGGGGGGCACCACTCTCTAATGGCACAAGGTTCCCAGGGGCCCTAGGACGTTGGAAGGAGGGTTGTCCAATGGGGTAAGATCTGATCCCGAGTGAAGTTCAAAGCACTGAGGGCAGCCACTCTCCGTGGCTGTCCGTGGGGGACACGTGAGCACGTGCCGAAGGAGGTACCACAGCCTAGGGGAAGGGCAGGCCGGAGCCACCCAGGAGAGGGGCCCAGAAGCGCTCCCAGATGTCAGTGGTGTGGATTCGGCTCCAGGAGGCTCCTGGGTCCCGGAATCGGACAGAACGTGCTTGAGGATGCTGGTTCCTTTGTCCAATCCCCACTGCCCCTCAGTCCCTGCACCCCCTCTCCTCTTGCCTTCAGGAATCTTCCTCTAGAATGGGGAGGGGGGCGGGGGGCAGGGGGGCAGTACTGGGAAGCTTTGCTCTTACCTGTCATGTGTCCAGGCCAGGGACTGCGTTTGGAACTCAGAAGCCAGGCAGAGTCTTTATTCCCGTTGCCTGTTGCCACATCTCATCTCTGAGAAATGAGCACAGACGGGCCAGCTTAGCACCGGGGTGGGGATGGGGTCAGGTGGTGGGTGGTGGCACCAAGGAGACAGGAGTAACTGAAAACTAAAAACAACAAGGTCACGGTTTCGAGAACATTGTGCATCCCCAGTTGACTCTGCAGAGAAAGTGTCACTTCGGATGGATGTTTTGTCTTTCCAGTCCCACTGGGAGGGTGGGGGGCTGGGTCAGTGGGGTCCAGGCAGTAGAACATGGCCCCTGTGCCCTGGGGTTGTCTTGGGGTGCTGGGTTGTGCACTGAGAGTACCCTCTCTGTCCCCTTCCTCCATGGGATGCTAATTATCTCCAACTTGTGGGGGGGGGAGGGAAGGAAGTGGCTGCAGGGGCTTAGTCAGCAAGACTACCTGCTGCTAGGCCACTGTCCTCCACCCCCTCTCCGTCTGTCCCTGTCTCAGATGCACACCAACACTCGGACTACCAGGGTCGAGGCCCTCTTCCTTACACACATATATCCTGCTTCCTGATAGGGACGTTTGACTCAGTCAGAGGAGGAGGATCCTCCAACCTGGGGGCCCCAGGGGCCCCAAGAGCTGGGGTTGGGGACTTCCTGAGGCCCCTGTGATCCACCCAACAGGCATGCACGTGTGCCTCCCCAAAGGCATTCACCCGGGCCTTGGCAGTCCCTCTGGCTCTTTGCTGGCCTGGAAAGTTTGGGATCTGTGAATGGAAAAGCCTGGATCAGAGCTGGAGTGGGGATGGGGGTAAGGGGGGTTGGGTGGGAGCGGTGTCTAGAGTTTTCCTGGTCTGGCCTCCTCCTGGGCAGAGCCAGGAAAGAGGCTTAACACCTCAGCCGTCCTGAGTCACTGCCTGCCCTACTCAACCCGGACCACCCTCACCCCCTGCCTCCCTCTACTCACACCCGCCGGGTGGCCCTAGGTGCTGTCACCCACTCTTCGGAAGTCCCTGAGGACTCTTGGTGAGACCAAATGCACTGGGGATAGAGAAGGGGGAGGCCCAAGCGTCATCCTGAGGGGGGCGGGGGTACAACAGGCACACACACCCAGCAAGACCATAGAGTCAAGGGGCCTGATAAGGAGACTGAGGAGGTTTTGCAAGGCTGCTTCAGTCGGGCCTCCTACCTGCTGTTGGCAAGCGCCCAGCGTCTCCCCCGTGGGGACGTCCCCCGGGTGGAGAGCTCTCCCCTCTGGGGCCTGCTGGCCGTGGGCACTGCCCTGACCTCGACTCCAGAGCCTTCGCTCGCGTCCTGCTCTGAGCGCCGGCTGGACGTCACCTCCTCAGACGCCTCCCCATCTGTATCCCGCAGGTCAGCGCTGGTCGTACGGGGAGCCCCCCCGGTGCCCAGTCCTCACGTAGCGAACATGCGCTCTGGTTACTGGATCCAACCTGCACACAGGTCTTCGTCTGCCTAGGGGCTTCTGTTTTCTGAAAATCGAACGGACTGCATACATTTAAAAATCAGGGGTTTTTAAATATCTGAATTTCCATCCTCTGTTGAAAAAAACAAACAAACCAGTCAGGGTATTGGGGAACACACAGCCACCTTCCCGCCTGACATCGTTGGGCTGTTGCCCAACTAGAGGTTTCTAGTTTCCAGAATCCCCACCCCTTCCTATTGCCTGCATTCTGGCCCGTGTCCCTTATGTATGTCATCTGCCTCGCCCGGTTGGTGTGGGAGCCTACAAACACTGCCATATTTTCCAGAAATGGGCCCATGGGCCACGGACGCCTCCTCAGACGGACACAGACCAGTTCTCAGTTCTCTTTGGGCACGGCCATTCAGGCAGGGACAAACAGGCCCACAGCTCTGCATTTTGCCCATCACTGTGAAAACCACCCAAAGGGGATGGAGGGGAGTGTGGCCTGACTTGTTCTTGATGAACCCCTGGCACATCTTAAGAAAACCCCTTCTACAATGGTGCCCACTCAGGCTGATGTCAAACATACTAGGCTGGAGTTAGCCAGATTGCCCACCTTCCTTTCCTGAAAATGTCGGCCCTTCCTCCCTCTTGTCTCCCACACCTCTGCCGCCATCCACGACCGCTGGGACACAGCGACGGCGGCCCATCCCGGCTCCTTCCGGCTCCCTGTGCGCAAGCCCACTGGCTGCTGGGAGACTGCGACGTCTAGCAGATGTGGTGGTTTTTTGGGTCAGTGCTGTCCTCCCAACCAGACTCTGAGGTCCCCAACCGCGGAATGCTGTCTGATCTGTCTCCCCAAGCCCCGCCTCGCTCGGTGCACGGCAGAAGAGGCTGGGGGTCCCCGGGCAGTGTTCGGGACCCATCAGCTGTCGATCAAACGAAGGTCCAGCTGGCCGTGGGCTGGGGCCCGATGAGGTGTGTCTGCCGCCCTGTTAGTCACAGGTGTGGGAGGGGGAGAGATGGAAACTCACTCGTCCCTGCACAGCCTTGGTCCCACTGCTCTCATTCCTGTGTTCTTCTCAACTCTGCTTCCAAGACGTGGCTGCAAGTCAGCCTGGGCCGGAGGAGTCACGGAGGGGGCTCCCAGCCCCTGCTGCTTGCACTCCGAGCTCCCACGTCCGGCCTTCCTGTTGCCTGGCTCCAGGTTGCAACGTGACCAACGTGGGCTCCTCCCCAGGCCTGTCTACCCGGGAGGCCTCCCCTCTGGCCACTCCGCAGGTAGACGGCTCACAGCCGCCGGCTGAGGCCTGTGTCAACGGCCCCTTCCCAAGGCACGGGCGGTGTTGCCTTGTGGTCCTTACGCCCATGTCACGCGTCTGTCGGGCCGTGTTCTCTGACTCTGCCCCTCCTGCCCTTTCTGGGTCCTCTCTCTAAAACCTGCCTAGCTTCTTATCTGTCCCCTGGTGCTCTCGAGGGGGAGGCGGCCCCTCAGGAGGCATGCCCTCAGTCCAGTGCTACTTGGAAGTCTGTTTTATCTTAAAAGTAGATGTCACAAAAATAAATACATAAATACATAAATAAAGAATAAAAAAAGAAGTAGATGTCACTGGGATGCCTGGGTGGCTCTGTCAATTAAGCGTGTGCCTTCGGCTCAGGTCATGATACCGGGGTCCTGGGATCGAGCCCCGCATCGGGCTCCCTGCTCCGCGGGAAGCCTGCTTCTCCCTCTCCCACTCCCCCTGCTTGTGTTCCCTCTCTCGCTGTGTCTCTCTGTCAAATAAATAAATAAAAATCTTAAAAAAAAAAAGTAGATGTCACTCTTACAAACTACTGTATCAGTCATATTTATGCAAAACCATGTTCAAATAAATATAATATTCTGAATGACTGTTTTTGCACTGAACCTACGAATAAAACTGACCCTCTAGGACACGGGTCCGCCAACGATTTCTGTGCAGGGCCAGACAGTACATACTTTGGCTTTGCAGGCCAGGTGGTTCTGTGACGACTCTCAATAAGCCACCACAGATGGGACAGAAAGGAATGGGTGTGGCTGTGCTCCGGGCTCTGAAATTGGAATTTGGTATGATTTTCACGCGTCATGAAATAGCCTTCATCTTTTGATTTCTCCATTATTGAAAAGCGTCAAGTCCACTCTCGGCCCGTGGGCTACGCAGAAACAGACGACGGCTGTGCTCCGCGGACTGCTCGCTGGGCCAGTCTCGGGCCTGTGCTTCTGCTGTCAGACCCACCTCTGAATTCCAGCTGAAGGCAGGTGACAGCCCGCCTGAGCCTTGTCCTTATGTGGAGGACATGCTGTGGGATGAGCTCCTGCAGGTCAAGGCCAAGCACAGTGGGCATAACTGAATGGGCAGCCAGGAGGCAGGCCGCCCTGGGTGGAGGGTCACGGCCCGGGGCCCGGTGGGCAGGGCGCTCTGTCACCTCCCCCTTCCCAGGTGGGTCCTGCTGCACCCAGGGCAGTGGTGGTGGGCAATCCATGGACACCCTGCGGCGAGGGGTGAGCAGACTACACACCACAAGCTGGATTAAAGCTCTCCCAGTTGGGATTTCTGGTCCTGCTTACGCAAACCTTGTAGCAGACATTTGGCGCCAGCCTTTAGAGATGGGTTGCTGTCACTGGCGAGTTGCCCCTCCAATCAGCCCCGGACTTCCCTCTGGCCCTTCCAGCTGAGAAGTTACACACCCCCTGCCCCTTCTTTCTAAGACTGGATGCTGCTTCTCACGTGGCCCCTCTCACCTGGGCGGGTGAGTCGGAGCCAAAAATGAGACTCCAAGAATGCCCCTAGGCTAGCGCAGCTGGATGGGAAAGAGACCCCTTCCCCCGGGGTAACTGGCTCAGCGTGGCTGGCACCAGAATGGCCCCTTCCCCTGCTCATCATTCCTTTCACCCTATTTCCCAGAGCTGCCTTAGAGGGGTGGCTTGCTCCAGGCCTCAGACTAGATCCCGATCCCCTGCTCAGCTAATGGCTCTGAAATCTTCCTGGGTCCCCTAATCCCAGCTCTGCCAGGTACCGGCTGGGTGACTGGAATATTTCACCTCTCTGGGCCTCAGTGCTCTCACCTGTAAATTGGGGATTTTTGAATTATCGAAGGGGTTGAGAATATGGCCACAAAGCACTTAGAACTAAGCCCTAACTCGAGGAAGTGCCTAGTAAATGTGCACTATTACATTGAGGGAGGTTATCGGAGAAAATACAGTATGGCTGGTTAAATTCAAACTCCAGATAAAAGTTTTTAGTAAGTATGTACCCAATACTGCATGGGATATACTTATACCAAGAAAATCAGTGTATCTGAAATTAAAATTAACTGGGTGTCTTTTTTTCTCCCTCCATCTGGCAACTCTATACTCAAGGAGGCTCCACAGATCCAGGAGGATCTGGGCGCTTGGAGCAAGACCTTCCTTATCCTTGATTTGATTACCCTTTTTCCAGGGGACTGGTGCTCCTCCCCTCACCAGCGACTCAAAATCAGCAAAGACACACGACTCAGGTACAAGCCTACTTTTCAGCACTGGATGTTGGTCATTGCCATCAACCCCATCAACAACGCTTTAGGTGCAAGTTAGACTTCTTCCTGCTCTACAGATGAGGAAAGAGAAAGTAGGGACGTAGCCCCCGTCCACATCTCTCCCCTTTGCCTCCTCTCTCCATTCTGGGAGTCCCTTCATCCTCAGGCAAGGGCTGAGCCAGAACTGACAACAGGACAGTCTCCACAGGGCCCAGCTTCAGTCACGTCCAAACCGATCGCCCAGAACACCTTCCTCGCGGGGGCTGTACTTAGTTCAGCCCTTTCCCTTACTTCCCAGCTCACCCCACTGACCCCGCTGAGTCTGCACTAGGAGCAGCATGAGCCCAAGTTCTGAGCAGCCACGGTCTGGAACCAAGGTGCTCGTCACTGGGCTCGGTGAACCCCACTGCTGAGCCAAGAAAGAGATCCTTCTCTGGTTTCCAGACCAGGCGGATGAACAGTAATTCTTGCAAGAAACACTTTAAGGAATTCGCTATAAATGAATCAAGCATAAAGTTTTCCAGAGGGTGTGGCACAACTGTTCCGTTTTCCCCCGGTGCCCATTTTTCCGAGTGTCACTCAGTCACATCTGGTCTCCGAGGTGGGGGGTCCCAGATGGGCATCACAAAGGCTGGCCTGTTCAACCTCAGGCTGGTGGGACCGAGGGCTCTAGCCTCAGCTCTGTCCTCTGTGATTGACGAGATAGCCTTGCAGCCTTCTGTTGGCTTTCATTTGGCAGCCTGGATGCCAGCGTCCCTCTACTCAGCAACCAAGACGCTCTGAAGACGAATGAGGTCACTTACGGCAAACACACACAAAACACCGCAACACCAGCCCAACGTACTAAATTAACTGCCCTCCTCTGCCCTCGCAGAGGCAGAATCTACTGGGGCAGGCTCCGAGGTCAAGAGTGAAACCAAGCCTCTCTACTGCTCATTCTGCATAAATTATTACTCTGCCCGGAATGAGGGCTCCACACATCTGGACCGGAGATCTAGAAAGACTGTAGTACATCCTTACTTGAAACACTGCAGCAGAGGACTCTGAGGTCTTAGTGAACAATGGCCTCAGGGATCCTCCGCGCCATTCAGCCGCCATCTGTTGGTGGTAGGAACCTAGTAGGGACCCGACAAGGGCGAAACTGGTGGGTCTCCTGCCAGCCTCACTGATAACTTCACAGTCCTTCTGGGGCTCCAGAAGTCATGCTTCCCAAAGCTAAGGACCACCAAATCCTTAACAAGCCTTAAGGACTCCAGCTACTGAGGCATCCCTGTGTTTTCGAGCCTGTTCCGATCCCACGGAGGTACCCGGCCCCCCGCCACGAAGTCCCATGTGTGTGATTGGGTGGGTGGGTGGGGCTTTTAGAACAGGGTTTAATAAAGTGGTGCAGTTGAGGCATTAGCTGTGAGCGTTCAGGCCCCAAGTCTGGGAAGCAGGTACTTGGTTGTGCTCCCTTCTGTGGCATGTGTCTTAACCGGGTGTTCTGGTAGGTCAAGAGATCCGGTCAATCCATTCCCATGAATGAATTATTTAACAAGCTCCCAACAGTGTGTCCAGAACAAACTGGGCACCTCGGAAGGATCGGGGACTGCTGTGTGCATAGGATATATTCATACAAAGCCCAGGCAGCAAGAGACATCCAAGTGCCACTGAATTTGACTTTTAAAATTGTTTTTTTTTTTTTTTTTTTAAATCCAGGATCAAGACCACAGACAATTTATTATGTGAGACACGGGGTGAAGAATGACCAAGGAAAGTTATGGCTGTGAGTGACATGGAATTTAGATGAAAAGGCTCAAGTTTGCTGAAGAGAGTTTAAATTTGGCTTTTGCTCTTGGAAACGTCAAAATAATCATAAGAAGCACTTATGCCTTACAGAGCAAATAATCCACAGAGTGTCATTTTCATTTTGCAAACAGGGACACAATAGCAGTCAAATATAAGCCTAAATACCCAGAGAGTTAACATACAGGTTCAGTAAGATATAACAAGGGATTTAGCATGCTGGTGGGTTTTTAAATCAAATCCATATTGAACCCTGTGACCTACTGGAGGTTCTAAGTGGAACCTGGGGAAAGCAGCTTTTCCATACAAAACAACAACGACAACAAAGGGAAACCCAGACTCTGCTGGATGTCTATAATACTCATTTGCAGTAAGGCTTTCAAGATACATGAATTTTTATAGCATTTGTATTTTAAGGATTTAGGGCAAATACATTTTTTTCTACTTGATAAAAAGAAAATTAGTACTTAAAAGGTTCAAAAATATATCGATTGAGTGATTTTTTTTTTACATAAATAAATTATATTGATTTTTAGGATTTAACAGCTGAAAAAAACCCTTTCTGCTTCCACTGGAGGCAAAACTGAACAAAATGTTAGTTAAATAGAGAGCAGCATTTCTAAGAAATCTGTTGTCAGCATTATAGACCATCTATGCTACAAAGATGTCATTAAATAGGATTTGCTCAATCACTGGATTCTTTCTTCATACTCATACGATCAGTTACAGAATTTCTGATTTTTATCTGATTCATGACGCCGGGACTCCACTGTTTGAAAATACAGCTGACCGATTTTTTTTTTTTTTCCGGTCACAATTTAACAGACTTCCTTGAGATGCTCATTTTAACATTTACATAATTTATAATCCCAAATGTATAAAAGACAATGACAAAAGCATCATAAATAAATAATGCAAACTGAAATAGTTATGTCAAACTTTTGGACCTTCTGATAAATTAGCAAAACTGTAACAGAAAAAGTAAAAAATACAGTAAATTGTGACAACACAAAGTGAAACTGGTACTAGTAACACTTCCAACATTTCCAACGGTCCTGCACAGCCCTGTGCCCCCAGAGTCCTGAACCATGAGCTTATTTCAAGTCTCAGAGCGTGAACTGTCGAGAAAGAATAAGACCCTCAGGAGGGATGGAACCCAAGTGGGAAAAGACGGAAAGCGGGATGAGGGCCCCTCGGGCAGGGGCTTCCCGAGGGAGGAAGAAGGGAAAACGATGTCAATTTGCAACGGTCTCGGCTAACTTGATTTGGAATCTGGGTCCAACTGCAAAATGGAAACCGAAGAGAGAAAAAAACGGAGAGAAGAAACAAACGTTCACAGTCGTTTTATAAAAGGTGGCACACACATGTTCTGACAACCTCAAATAATTCTGACGAAGGGACTAGCAAGGAGTAAAAGTGTGGAGTGATGAGACTCTCCCAGGCTCCAGAAAGAGCCTTATTCTTGGTGAAGGGAAGCACAAGGTAAAAACCCGTTAGGGCCCTGGTAGCGGCTGGAGAGATTCTTGAGAACAAGGTGAGGTGAGCAGATGCCAGCCGTGTGCTTATGAGCAGCGTGCGGCCCCATGGAGAGCGAGCCCCTCGCCCGCCCCCACTGCCAGCAGGAAATCCGGGTGTGTAAAGCTTTTTCATACTGAGAGCGATCCTTTAACTTGGGGGAGAGCACATACATGTATAAAATAATGCCTAGTCAGTATTTCTTCTTGCTGCACGTGTCTGAAAAACCATGAAGGGGGATGTCCTGTTACTACCAGTAAGGTTTTGTTTTATAAAGAAATGAATATATATGCATTTTCGACCATTAGTTATATACTTCTGTCTATACTACTCATTTAGTCATCATGATAAAATAGGGAAATATTTGAACTAAAAAATATGCACCAGCACTTCCTTTTTCTGTGCTTTTTGGTTTCCCCATTACATGCTTCCCATTTAACACAGCTCATGGAAAAAAAGAGCTCCTCACGGTCTCTGTTCTTCGGCCCTTTGACGGTAAATCCCTAGACAGCTTTCTTTTGCCATTGTCCCTCCTCAAATAAGGGGGAAACTTGGAGAAGTGGGGGGGGGCATGTCACCAAGTACTGTATCAGCTACGGCTGCTGGAATGAACAACTCGGTAACAGAATGAGAATTCGGTGCCTCCTACACTAGGTCGACGACACTCAGCTAATGAAGTGGCAAGACCCTGCGACTATTAACATCTGTGACCACAGTTCTCAGAAAATTAGGTAGGTAATATTACTTATGGAAACACAGGTTCTTATGAAGGTGAAGTGAGGAAGTAACAAACCTTTATGGGATAAGAAACTTACAAGTCACAATCATTTCTTAAATGAAAAAGTTCTAATTGGTGTCACTGTTAGAGTCTTTGAGGCCCCCTTCCCTGGTCTGGGCCGCATGTTCTCTATCCGGGGGCCTGGGGGTCCTGGATTCGGGGCAGTTCTGATCGCTGCCTGGCTCCTTTTCAGACCCGGGAGCGGGCTCTGGGTTGGGGTTCAGGCTGTCCCCTTTTGTTTTCTTCTTCTTCCTCTTCTGGCTCTCCAGACCTATCACTTCAGAGTGTCTGGCCTGCTGCATTGCTGGCAGAGCCATGCCCATGCCAGGAGAGAGAAACATGGATGGGTAAATGAGTCCAGGAGACACTCCTGGGATGAGAAATGGGTTAAAAGCCACAGGACTATTGGTGGTTATTGCAGGTTCGGACTGATCAGAAAATGGACCAGGACCAGGCTTGTCTTCAGCCAACGTGTCCGATTTTACATTATGGCTACTTGGCTTGTCCTCTACAGTCTTTTCGGGCGCCGATGGACCACTTTTTGTTGTGCTTGACAGAGGCGCTGGAGCGGTGGAGGTGCAGGTGGTTGCCATGGGTGCATTGAGGAGGCCCCCGAGGCCAAACATCTGCGGCACCGCAGCCATTCCTGGCAGCACCATGGGCAGCATGCTCAGGGTGCTTCTGGACTCTTCCCCTGCGGGCACGGCAGCAAAGCCCGCCGGGAGCCCCACCAGGCCCGTGAGGGGGATGCCTGGCATGTTTCTCATGTTCTGGAGCCCTACCAGGTCCATCCCAGCGATCAGTCCGTTCATGAACAGTGGCCCCATCCCCGAGGGAGAGTCCGCCGCAATGGCAGGAGCCTTCAGGAGCTCGCTCCGGGGCCGCCGCCCCCTTCTGCGGGGGCCTGCATCTCGAAGAACAGGCTCGGCCAGGGTGTGATTGAACTTGTTTTCTGGGAGAAACCCCTGAAAAAGGACAAAGAAACACAAGAGGCCGAAGGTTACTGGATGGCAGGTGATGGGCTGGGGAGGAAGACCAGGCTTCTGCACTGGCCCATCCTATCCCTGCCACACGAAGGTCCTGAGTGGGGGCCCCCTGCCTACCTGCCTTGCCGGCTCTCACCTGACCGTCTGAAGTCGCTCTCTCGGAGGCCGAGAGCCACCAACCACCACATGCAGGCGGCATCCGTCCTGGAGAAACTTGTCAGAGCGCTGGGAGCTAGATCCCTGCTAAGGACACCCACGTCTTAGTTGAGACTTGTGGCTGTGAACCCTTGACCAAACCGAGCATTCATCTTCCTCGAGACATGGGAAGGTTTTCAACGGAAGCTGGGAGACAGGGCTTTGCAGCAGTGGGACCTGAATCTTGATCCTGACCCCATAACTAGCTACAGGACTTGGGCCCCATCAGTTAGCCTCTCAGAGTTCTGGTTGGAAAGGACCACGACACCTATCTGGCAGTTACCGAAAACGAAGTGTGCAAGACCTTACCTGGTCCACAGGAAGAAGTGCTCGGTGGAAGGGAGGCTGGTAACTGTGAGCACCTCACTCCCTCCGGGTCCTAAGCTCCTGGAGGACAACCACTCAGACACCGAACAGGAACAGGGGGCCTACTGCGCGCCATGGGGAAAAGGGCACTCCCGAACGGTGCTGGGGAAATGCATCATCATAAGTGACGTGCTGGGTTCCCTCAAGGGAGACCATCTAGTCTTGCTCTCATTAGAGGGCTGTGTTGCGCCCGTTTTCCCGCCTGTCCCTTTCCCGGGACGGGCCCCTGCACAGAAGCAGGTGGTGGGAGGGCCCAACAGGGCTAAGACCTCCAGGGCTAACCGCCACGCGGCCTGAACTGTGACTGCGCCTGGGGCGCACAGCCGGGCCGCCAGGCGGGTCACCGGCACCGCGCATGCGCACACTGCACCCCCACCTCCGCGGACGGCTCTGCTAGAGTCTGGGAGCCTGCCGCTTCCCGGCATCAGGCATCAGGGAGCTGCAGGCCGCAGGGCGGAGGGAGCGCGCCAGCCTGGCAGTGGGCTTGCTGCAGCCTACTCGCTCCTTCCCTGGTGCCGGTGGCTCACGAGCCCTGTGGGGCCACGAGGACGCACCAGAGCCTGCTCCGCCAGAGCTTACCGCCTGCTTGCGGGGAGAGAATGAAACCACCGCTGCAATCACAATGTCTCTAACTCTGAATCTGCTTCCAAAATGGCATGAATAATCTATCAAGAGAAATGTTTTCCCCAGAGAAAGGCAGTGACTTCTCTCGGGACTGTGCCCGAAAGCCCCGCCCCCTCTCCTTTCCGAGGCCCTCCACTTCTCCCTGCTGTCATTCGGCTCATCAAGGAGGTATGTGCCCACAGCGTCGGTGGCGCACTCTCCTAACTGCTGCTGTTGTGCACTCTCGGTCTTCTTTGTACAGAGGATCATAAAGAAAAAGCCCTTCCCTGTGGATCCCTGAAGTCCTCTCTCCTCCTCATGGTTCCTGTTACAAAGCTGGTGTTATTCTACCACCTTCCCTTTGATCACAAAAATGATGAGGCCCAAGATGTTCAGAGTTGCCACGGGGGATCCGTAACCCTGGGTTTGCACTGGGGATGCATGTCCCCATCGGGGCTGGAATGTGGAAACGGGGACGGGCCCCTGCACAGAAGCAGGAGGCCGGAGGGCCCAGCAGTGAGGCTCCTGGCGCTGCTGACGCTGGAGCCCACGCTTCCCTACAGCTGCGTCTGCTGCCTTTTCAGGATTCTCCGCCGTTTGTATCAACGCCTTCCCTCCCTGCAAGTCTGGAGCGGGGCGTGGGGATGCGGCAAGACACAGCTGAGACGCCACCAGCTTACTCTGAGGCTCAGACACAGGGACCCAGCTGCAGTCCTTAACGGAGCATACTTGGAGCCAGAAGGCAGGTGCAGGTCACACCAAGAGACAGCAGAAGGGCCAGAAAAACACTTTTATTAGGGCCGGAGTGCTAAGGAGACAGGAAGTCAGGGAGTCCACAGATACTTAAGGGCTGAGACAGGCAGCCAAGCCTGAGAACAGGTAAGAAGGCTCTTCGCACCCTTCCTAAGGACTCCCACTTTGGACTTTAATCCAGGAGCTCTGGCATCTCCACTCAGCTCACGGCCTCTCTTCTCCCTAACTGTTAAAGAAGTCAAATCCCTAGAATCCAACACATCTCTGCTCAGAGGGGCAGCGGTAGGATGGGGCTGGTGGGTAACATGGGTTCAGGCTCTCCGTGAGCACACGTTGGGTGGCAGCTGGGAAGGGAAGCATGGGGCCCACGTCCGTGGCAGCCTGGGCAGTATGGGAAACTGGCAACCGGTGGCCATCACAGAGGGGGCGGCGGGGAAAGCAATGACAGCACCACTCAGTGTGCTTTTACCCTGGGTCAGGCAGATGCTAAGGGCCATCTGCATTATCTCAATTAGCGATCCCACCAACCCTGGGGAGTCAGTACAACCATCACAGCCATCTTATAAAGAATTTAAAGATTTGTAGACACATGAAAAACGTGTATTTGAATGTTCCCAAGTCCCCAAGAATTGTGTCATTTTTGAAGCTCTCTATCTGTCCTTCAATGTTCTAAAGAATATTCAAGAAAAACCAGATCATGGGCAAAAAGCTTTATGATGGTCGACTCTAAGAAAACTCTTCTCAAAAAGCCTTGGTTTAGAATAGCAGACTGGAGGGACGTGATTCTGTCATATTTTGTGCCCATTCTTTCTCACAAAGTGAGAGAAGGAGGATCTGCCCTGGGGCACAGCTGGGCAGGGAAGAGCAGACCCTGTGTTGCACCACACCACAAGGGATGGTGCCTGCCCTTCTCGGGACAGCCGCTTACTCTGGCTCTGGGGATGATCACTTCGGGAGCACTTCCTGCCTGGTTCCTATTTCTGAAGAGAGAGTAGGGCTTGATGGACTGGGGCCAGATTAAAAGCAGAACTTCTAATGCACAACACCTCAGCCGAGGGCCCCGGCCAGGGGAGCCCCAACAGGACCACTGGGCTTTTCCAACACCTCTTCCCTGTAGCCCACCCACAGCCAAGAGCCAGGGAAAGATGCCGGGGTGCGTCTTTTTCCTTTATACCCACAAAGTTCCTTCATAACTCTCCAGTGGGGAGGGTGTGCTTAGAAGTCTTTCTGTTGGGAAGCAAACCCAGGGCTTGATGAACAATGCCTCTATCTTCTTTTCAAACAACTTGCTATAAATCAGATGTTCTTTAACATACTTTGAGTTCATCAGGGCATCTAGTGCTAGATTGCTTATCAAGACCAGCCTGCACCCCGCAGGAATCTTCGACATACTCCTCAGGTATCAGGATGTCCAGAAGCATCCCTCTCCTGCCCTTATGGTGAGCCTCTGATGTAGAGAGTGCTGAGCCCTCTCAGAACCGGGAACCGGCCAAGGAGGCATTCAGATCGGAAGAGCAGCAGTGGAAAGGTCCCGGGGGGTAAAGAGAATAGCTCCTCATCTACAGCAACGCCAAGAGGGGTGCTGGCAGAGGAAGCCTGATCTTACCACTTCCTGTGGGAGCAAGAGCCCTCTAGCCGCTCAGCTGCTGCCCACCCCATCAGGTGCCCCTCCCAGCAGCTCAGCGACCACACACAGCGGCCAAGTTGGGATCTGGCAGCTCTCCCTCCTGGTAATTATACCCTGAGAGCAAACCTGCTTCCTATTCCAGGGGAAGCCTGGGGAGAGGGCAAGGAGAGCACAGAAAAGGAGAGTCCGAAGTTAAGCAACACTGGAGGCAAATCTGCGTTTCCAGATGATTACATGGGCATTCCAACTCAAGAAGACATCTTCACCAATACACGGTAGCATTTGTTCCAAAGCCTATGGATTCCAGCTCTCAAACTTAACTCCTGGGTAGAGGTAGAGAAGAAGGTGGTGACCAAAACTTCCCTACTCTTCCCAGGGAGGCTAGGAGATTTAGCCAACAAACATTCACTGAGTGAAGAGAGACCTAATAACCAAAGAAGGAGATGTGTGTGGTAATGAAGTCAAAACTCCTAAACACAAAATACAGCAAAAATTAGCTTTTCTAAAAGACATTTTGGGGGGGGGGGCACCTGAGTGGCTCAGTCTGTTGAGCATCTGCCTTTGGCTTGGGTCATGATCCTGGAGCCCCAGGATTGAGCCCCATGTCAGGCTTGGAGCTGCTTCTCCCTCTGCCCCTCCCCCCTTCTCATGCTTTCTCTCTCACTCGCTCACTCTCTCAAGTAAATGAATAAAATCTTAAAAAAAAAAAAAAAAGAATTTTTTTGGACAGCTGGGGAAATCTGAATGTGGACTAAATATTAAATGTTGTTAATATTCCCATGTGTGATAATGGTAATAGTTATGTAGGAAAATATTCTTAGGAGGCACACGCTGAAGTATTTAGGGGTGACGGGTCATCTCTGCAAGTTACTGTACAGTGGCTCAGCAAGAAACAAACAAAAAAACCTACACACACATCTATGAAACAAACAGAACTTCCATCTACATGAGCACGTGCCCACACACATCTCATGAGCAACCGCTATGTACTGGCTGTCCCGGAAGCTGAATCCCACAGCCTCACTCTAGCCCATGGAGCTCACCCAGCTGAGCCCCAGCACACACAGCAGAAGGGGCTGAGGGAAGGATCTGAATCTGCTTCCAGAAGCGGGGGTGGGGGTGGGGTGGGGGGGTGTCTCCATGGGGGAACGAGGGCAGCATACCCGAGAGGGCTCCTGTCCCAGCAGGAGCTGTGGGAGCCGGCTCCTCCTGGCACCAAGCCGAGTGCCGCGGTCTGGGCCGTGCTGGCTCTTCCCCACCGGGGAGGCCGGGCAGCCCTGAGGGCCGGGTGGACGAGGGCTTCCCCGTCTTGCCTTACTGCATGACAAGGGCCTCCGAGGCAGGGACTGTGTTTATTTAACAAAGGAGGGAAAGTGCATCTCTGGTAAAGGGCTGGCTTGCAAGAACAGCTCAGAAACGGGTTTTCTGGCAAGGGATCAGCGTCTGTAGGGGAGTGAACATTAATTTCCAGAGAACATGAGGGAAATTGTTAGACATGCAGAAAGGAGGAGGAAACCACGTGGGTTTTCTGACATGTCTCTGCAGCAAGAGCTGAGGCTACAACAAAGCAAGGACCGGAGTCTCTCCTGGATGCCTTTTAAATGACATCGTGTGCAGCAATGCGGGGAGAAGGTGGGGTGGCAGCCTGAGGGCCAGAGAGAGTCAGTTGGGCTAAGGACCACAGCCGCATCAGTGTGCACAGCACAAGCAGGTCTAGGAAAAGGGGTGGTAGAGACACTCTCTGACAATAAAGCAAGAGAGGGGCAAAAGGGCAGCTTTCCCAATGTGATGAGCTTTCTAACAAGCAGCCAACCTTGGGACGGGGTCCCGGCCCCATTCCTGGAGTGGCTCTGGTGGGGGATGGGGCTGAGGGAGAGCAGTTTTGTCTGCAGAGCTGCTAGAACAATCCACTAGGTGACAACATCAGTCACAGACTCCTTGAAAACATTTACAACTTTCTTCTGCAAAAGGAGGAAATGACTAGGGTGGGTGGTCTTCTGGAGCTGAAAAAGAAATCACATCCAGGCAGTCCCACTAAGAGGGGGATTCACACCCAAGGAAATCTGCAGCTGGCAGAGCCTCGAAGAGAAGGCATTCAGGAAAGCCTGTACATTTGGGGGGCAACCCGAGAAGAACAGATGCTCATGAGGCTCTTCAGAGGCTCCCTGTTGGGGGAGGACGCACTTTTAGCAGGTTAAAAGCACATTTACGTATAATTTGCCCAAGCCTGACACATTTTCAGGTTGAAATGTTATTACTGCCCCCTAGAGGTTATGACTTTTCTATTCCAAATCTGTCCTCCTCTGTGAACTATAATTAACTCAGATGCGTTGGACTGCAACTATTTCACAGATGTCTTTTGAAGTCTCTTCCAGGCTCAGGATTCTATATGAGGAGAAGGGCAGTGCTTGGAGTCAGCTGTTTTTCATTGCCAGTGAGGATGGACTAGGAGGAAATGTCTTAAATGGAAATTTCCAATAATGACATTTGTTAACTCTAGAAACAGACTCCTGATAGGGGTTAAGGTATATTTCCCTGAACTCTCTACGCTGTAAGGGGATGGGGGGTGGGCGGCGGATATCCGGTTTTGGAAATGGTTTAAGTACAAATTTAAACCAGAAGTTTTGGTGGTAAAGGTTGAAAACAAATGACCACGGGAAGTCCTACTGCTGCTCAAGAGGCCCCAGTACCAGTTACTGCTCCTTATCAACTTCCCGTGCCGTCCTCTGGCCTCTGAGAAGACATCGCCTGGCTCCCCACTTCCCAGCTGCAGCTTTCCCTGAGTCTGCAAGGCTTGGCTTCACTGGGACACATCCTTCTTCCTTACCCTTAGTCCTGGCTCCTTGGGGACAGCGGGAACCCTCTCTTCCCCACTCAGGGAGTTGACGTCTAATTTTCCAGGTTCCTTACAGCGTGGCCTCCTCTGCTTTGGTTTGTCTGAAAAATTCTAGGAGGCAAATGGAAACCAACATTACAAAACATCCTGTCACAGATTCTTCTGATGAGGGTGGTGCTTTTCAGCTAGTTTTGCTCTTCTCTCATTAATGGCCTTCCGTACAGGACCCCGTCAGATTAGGCTGACGAAGGAAAGAGCTACCGGCACTCACCTAGGTTTTCTTTAAACAATGGCGTTCCTGCAGCAAGGTGGAGAACAGACTGTGTGGGCCCCTTGGGTCAGACCGGTGCTGGCCCAGCGGTCTCTCAGCGCACTGCTTACTCCCTGGCTTTCTCCTCCCCCCCATTCCCCAGATTCTCTCTCTGCTGCCACCTATCCGGCAGGCTTTGTCTCTCTTTGGAGGGTGTGCATCTGTGAATCCGTTCTCCTCCTCTTCTTCTGAGCTCTCTACCTCCACATCTTATTAGTTAGATGTACCCAGGACAAAGATGGTGGTGGGGTAGGTGAGCACATGAGAAAAGAAACACCAAGAAGAGACATCAGTGGTCAGGAGCCCTCTCCTACAGATTTCTAACCTGAAGGATCCCGGGCAAAGGCAGTAAGAGGACTTGCAGGAAGAGTGGCAAAGCTGTAACTCAAAACTAGGAACAGATGCCCTTCCCTACAAGGTGGTAATGTATTAACTTGGAGAGAATACACAGGAACATGTTCCCGAAGTGGCAGTGTTTATGCAAACTACAGATTTCTCTGGGCACTTTGGATCTTGTGTGGTAATTCTGGGGGGAAAGGGGGGCTGAGCTTCGGCAAGTCCTGTCTTCATTAAGATTTTACATGACTTGGGCGCCTGGGTGGCTCAGATGGTTAAGCGTCTGCCTTCGGCTCAGGTCATGGTCCCGGGATCCTGGGATCGAGTCCCGCATCGGGCTCCCTGCTCCTTGGGAGCCTGCTTCTCCCTCTGCTTCTCTCTCTCTCTCTCTCTCTCTCCCTCTGTCTCTCATGAATGAATAAATAAAATCTTTAAAAAAAAAAAGATTTTACATGACTTGGCACAGCATTCTGACATGGGCTGTGATTTCTGTTACTAGAAAACTTCATCACAATTTAAACTTAAAGACAAAAACCCCAACTTGAAAATGATGTTCTCCGTTGATGCAGATCTCTGTCAAATTTCCTGGCCTCCCCGAGCACACTCCTTAGCAAACACAGCAGCAAGTCAGCAGGAAGGAAATGGCAGCGTCAGGTAGCACCAACAATACTTACTGCTCCAAAACCAGGAACCTCTAAGGAGTAGTCAGCCTGCTGCCTCAGCCAGTCCAGCAGACTCTTGCTGGGAATGGCTTTCTCCGCCTGGCTGCCGGCTGCTGGGTCTGGCTCGGGGGCTGAAGTGGCAGCCACTGGCCCTTCAGGGTGTGAGGTGTTCGGGGGGGCCTGCCCTGGGTCTTCATGGACTTCCTGGACGGAAGAGAAACAAGTATGTGCAGTTAAGCATGACAGAATGAAAACCAGTTTCTGAAAGGAAAACGTATTCTCTGTACCTTCCCATCTGTTTCCACCTGAGTATTACTATGCTGGGGTACTTGAGTAAGAATCCTTCACACTAGGGGCGCCTGGGTGGCTCAGTTGTTGGGTGTCTCCTTCGGCTCAGGTTGTGATCCGAGTTCTGGGATCGAGCCCCGCATCGGGCTCCCTGCTTCTCCCTCTCCCACTCCCCCTGCTTGTGTTCCCTCTCTCGCTATGTCTCTCTCTGTCAAATAAATAAATGAAATCTTTAAAAAATAAAGAATCCTTCACACTACTGACCCACACATGGGCTCCTGCATGTGTTGGCATTCCCTCTACCTGATGCTCCTCTCCCCTTCTTGTCTACTTGGTGACCTTTAATTCCATCTTGTCTGCTCAGGTTGTGTTACCTCCTTTGTCACCGTCACTGACAGTTCCAGGCCACTCTACTTCCTGCACACTGCCCCCCGCCCCCGCACCATTCACAGATTTTTCCAATACCAGGAAATGCCACACTGCAATATACTTACCTGTTTCTCCCTCTATAGGTGGAATGCCTGTCTTACTCATCTCTGTATTCCCAATGCCTATAATGGGGTCTACAAAGTACAACGTGGTGCTAAATAAATGTTTGCATAATACATTTTTAAAAATACTCTATGATCACTACAGAGAACTATGGCTTTGCACTTCCAAAAAATGAGACAACTGTCTTAAAAGCTTGCAGGATTGGGAAGGGAAAGAACCTGTCACTTCAGCCTCCCAAATTATATAGGAAGTCTAAGAGGAAGACAAAACTTTTAAAATATACCAAACAACAGAACTTAATAATAAAGCTCTTAGGTGCCAGCGAACAAAGTCTTTCGTTTGGTTCCTTGACCTGCCACTTTACTGGATAATCTTGGGCAAATTATTCAATGCTTGTTAGCCTCAGTTTCTTCATCTATAAAATTGGAGTAGTAACAACACCTTCATAGAGTTGTGAAGATCAAATAGGTCACACTAAAACCTGAACACAGTGCTTGGCACATGTCAAGCACTCAATGAATACTGGTCATGATTATTCCTTTTAACATAAGAAATCATGAAATGTGATTCCTGTTTTGGAGCTTGAAATTCAATAAATGAGAAAAACCAACACACAAAGGCAAGTCAGTTGTCTTCGACACATGAAGCGAAGTCTAAGGGTATCTCTCTTGGCCTGGCATACAGCTTCTAACCTTGTCTGTTGTTTACAATGATCTCCTCTGGGTTGAGGGTGTCTTGGCGTGATGCTGGTGAAGCCCTCTGGGGGAGATGCTACAGGCCCACTTCATAGAGGAGGACAGTGAGGCGCGGTGGCATGCCCCACGTAGCCCAGAAGGTCAAGTCGTAGAGCCAGGATCAACATTCAGGATCCTGACCCCTGTTCCTTCTCCTGAACCCCAGCTCCTGAAAAACCTGCTAACCTGGAGTGCCACTGCCACAAACTCAAACCTGATGTTTTGCTTTACTCAATCACTAGCAGCTCTTCCGAAACACTGGAGGGTCTGGGCTGTTTCTATTTGGCAAGACCCCTGGCTCATATCTTCAGGTTGCATGCAGGTGAAGGGCCTGTAATGGATTAAACTTGTTTCTAGAAAAGACTGAGGGCAACTTATAACAAGAGAAACTAAGTAGGACATTTGAAATAGGGATAAAAGAGCCACAGATTAAAAAATCGTGTGTCTGAGGAAGGGTTTATTACTCAGAGTGGAAAGGTCAAGGTTTTTACCTAATGGTCTCATATACCCACCAAGATTCCTGCCTGAAGTGTCTGCTCCTTCAAAAAGATGAGGTCCATCCCTCCTTCAACATGTTTCCGTCTCCCCCTCCGCCTCCTTGTGGCAGCGTCATCTCTTCTGAGGCTTCCATTGACAATCTGTCCCGTCACTGGATGGATCAGGCCAGCTTGCAGAATCCCAGACAAGTCCATGCCAAGGGCTCCTTGAAGTGAACCGATAGCCCCGACCTTAGGGGTGCTGGCGCTCACTGGGAAAGGAGACGTGGCTCCCGGGGACCCCTCTGACGTGCAGGAGAGATCTATTGCAGATTCCCCGTGCCAGCCATTGAGGACGATGGGGGGGTGCCCGTGGGTGGCAGAGAACTGTTCCAGGCTCCGGGCCTTTGCATCCCTCTCCACCTCAAACTCGTAGGGACGTCTGTGCTTCTGGTCATCCTTTGTGAATACTGGAGCCAGGAAGGTCTCCTGCAAACACACACATGGAGGTTTGAATGCCACTTTTGTGGCTGAATGGCAGCTCCTTCTCCAGGCCTGACTTCCTCGGGCCTGGCAGGATTCCTAATCAATTCTTAGACGTTTTTCCACTCAAGCATTCTCAAACTTTAGCACCAAATAACCTGGATAGTTTGTTTTTTAAAACATTTTATTTACTTGAGAGAGAGGAAGAGCATGAGTGATGGGCAGGCAGAGGCAGAGGGAGAAGCAGGCTCCCCGCTGAGTGGGGAGCCCGATGTGGGGCTCCATCCCAGGACCCTGGGATCATGACCTGAGCTGAAGGCAGATGTTTAACTGACTGAGCCACCCAGGCACCCTCACCTGGATAGCTTCTTAAAATGTCAATTCCACTTCAGTGGGCCTGAGATTCTGTATGCCTAACAGGTTTCCATGTGCTGCTAACACTGCTGGTCCACAAAGTACCCCTGGAGTTGCAAGACTGTAATCCAGGGAATCAACCTCAGATGTACATCAGAATCCATTGGAAAATTAAAAAAAGGCAGTGTGCTAACAATGTACCTCAGATTAAACTTGAGTTATGAGCCTGAGTTTATAAAACCCATTCCCTGATTTCCCTAATTTCTATCAGCTGCCATCATTCTCATGGTCTTCCAAGTATGGAACACACTGATCCATTCACGCCTCCGTCTCCTAGTATGTCTATTAGTCATCAGGTCATGCCTGCCAACATCCACCCCTTTCCCTTTGTTTGTACCCCCTCTGCCACTAACCTGGTCTAGGACCTCATCTCTTCATCAGATCCCCACTTGGCCTCCCAGCCTCTGGCCCTCTTCTTTCTTGACCCTCCTCTCCCAAGAACCTGCCCACCACCCCAGCCGAGCTGTAAAACCCTGCTTTCATCATGCACTTCCCTGCTCCAAAATTTTAGTACCTCCCTGCTGCCTACAGGATAAAATCTAAATTCTTCAATTAATACCAGTGACTTTACAGAAAGAAAAGAAAAAAAAAACCAAAGAGAAAAACCAAAAGCAGAAAGAGAGAAAGAAAGAAGGAAAGAGAGAAAAAAGAAAAAAACCCCTATCCACTCAGTAAGTATTTGCTGAATGAAATGACTCAACTGAGAAGTGCAAAGCATTGTTCACTGCTTGTGTCACAGCCGATGCGGCGCTCGGGACCTCACCTTCTGGATCGGGGCCACCAATGCTGCACTACTGCTGAAGCCAAGTTCGGTCACTTCTGGCTCCGAAAGGCTCCCCCGAGAACCAGCACTGCTGCTTAACACTGGCGGGGGCAGGGTGCCCGAGGGCTCGTACTGCTGGCCCGACGGCCACTTCCCCTTTAACACCACATGGCAGATATTATCCAGGCGGTTGATTATCACGCGATCCTATAAAAAAGACCAAATGCTCTGAGGAGCAAGCACCAAGCTACCCAAATTATCAAAGTCCCTAGAGATCACATGTCACGTTTTCTAACCAGAAGGGGTTGATTAGAAAAAAAGCACTCAGATGTACTCACTTTACAAGTCTTAAAATAAGTTCTATGGTCTGGACAATGAAAATTAAAATTAAAGCCACGGAGCTTTAAATACGAAGACAGTTTTATCTTATGGTCGAGTGTGTATTTCTTTGATGTTCATATGTGACATTACCAATACCTTTTCAGGATATTAGACATTTCTCTGAGCTCATACTCAAATACTCTACAAGCTGAGAATGCTTTGGGTAGAGAATGCATGCTCTGGGGAGTACCTTTGGCCACTCGGAGAAGGAAAAGAGGGTCTTCTCCTGGAGCAGCTGAGCAATGGTGGGAGCCCGAGCCTCCTGCAGGTCGTCCCCAAGGTCTCCTGCAATGCCTGATGTTGAGCTTTTGCTCTCCTCTTCAGAATATTTCCCTGGGTAATCTGCAAAGAAGGGTTTAAAGAATTAATCTGGTACTTGGGAGTCTATAATGATCTGAATGATGAAGACACCTGATCTGTCTTTTCAAAAAATTAGCCCATTCTGTGCTAACTTATTTGAAATTGAACATTAATTAGCATGCTATTTCCAGAAGAACCCTATCAGTTAAGCCATAAATGCAGATCCTTTCTCTAGGGCTATCCATGCAAGTCATGTGATAATTCTGCATCCACACACCAACAAAAACAACAAAAGAAAAGAGGAGGTTGTCCTGTGTACCCAAGAATGAGAGCAGAATGAGCACCGAGAGGCTTGTACATGTGGTGTAGCTGACAAGAGGAAATTGAACATTATAATACTCATACATTTGAAGGCAATCTTTGAAATGTAACACAGCAAGATGCTGATGTTAACGATGATGGATGAAAAGTCCTGAAACTTACAACAAAGGTAAAATAGACCTGCTTCATGTCAAAAATGATGCAAAGAAACCTAGAACATTTAGATTACTTCATCAATGGAAAGAAATGGAAATGCGACTCATTCTTTTACGTTTCAGTGGTGAAAGTTTATTATCAATGTGAAATGGATCTTTAAAGACCCGCTTACCGCTAAGGGAGGGAATGACAGGGAATGAACAAAGGGTAGCAAAACGTCCAGTGCAGGAAAAGTGGTGAGCCTCCTTTCTTGTGAAATGACAAGGAATGTCGATCCTTTGAAATGTGGAGATTTCACTTGTGACTGTGCACCAAGTCTAGGAGCTGCAGGGACCTCCCACCATGAACAGGATCTTGCTAGGTTAGTGGATTCAAGGATATACAAGACAGATGTGGCCCTGACCCTCAGACTCTAACGGTTTCATGGGGGAAAGACAAGAAAACAGTGATAATAAATGAATATAACTAGAGGGGCACCTGGGTGGCTCAGTCGTTAAGCGTCTGCCTTCGGCTCAGGTCATGATCCCAGGGTCCTGGGATCAAGCCCCGCATCGGGCTCCCTGCTCCGTGGGAAGCCTGCTTCTCCCTCTCCCACTCCCCCTGCTTGTGTTCCCTCTCTCACTGTCTGTCTCTGTCAAAAAATAAATAAAATCTTAAAAACAAAAAATACAACTATATACAGTGGCGAGTGCTATAAAAAGAAACAAGCTGTCATGATAGGGAGTAAGAGCTGGTGGAAGGGAGGGCTTCTCGAAGGAGAGAACACTGAGAGAGGAAGACAATGGTTACTCTGGACGTGCTGAGGGACTAAAGAGACACCGCCAGGGGGAAAGTACAAAGATGACAGTATAGGGCAGAATCATTTAGGTAATGCTCAATTCTGTAGGTCATGATAGAAAATTCGAATTTTACTCTCCCTCCGACGGGGAACATCACTGAAAGGTTTCAAGCAGAAAGGCTGGATTTGAGTTTTAAGAAAAAGTAATGATGTGTGAGAGAAAACCCTGGACAAAGAGCCAGGAGATCTGGGGGCTGGCCCTGACAGTTGTACCAATTACTGCTCCTTGACAGTAGACTTCCAGGTGCAGAAACAGACCGACCTCCTCTGCCCCACCTGTTCCATGTCTCCTGTGTGTGGAGGACCCCCTCTGAGGTCTGCAAAAGCGTTCTGAAAAGCGCTGGCACAAGGGGGCCTGCCCATGACCGTGTGCGCCGCTCACCGAAGCTCAGCAAGCTGACACTGCTCAGGGCGCTGATGGACAGATGTTCCTCCTCTAAAGCCATATTCTTCTACACTCTGCACTCATTTCACTGCCTGGACTTCCATAGACTATTTGGTGATTTCCCCCACAACAAGGCTCAAAAATCAACGTGGGTTTTATAATCTAACACACGGCAACAATCCTTTGTGGCCTAGGCTGAGGACGGACAAGGTCAGAGATGGGCTCGCCCTGGGTCAGCTGGGGCTACAAGGCGATTAAACTACTTTCAGTAGCCTCTCTGTCATTATCCTAGCTAGCGTGTAAATTTTAACTTGAGTCTGGAACCCGTCTCAAGGGAGTCACTAATCACAATGACTGAAATCAAAGGTGAGGGAGCTTATAATAAAAGGGAAGCTAGATCATGCAGGGAAGCTTAGGTAAGCTCCCCTCCGTCTTTCCCTCTGTGATGTAAAAGTCACTGTTGCAGAAGGAGAAGGCTGTGTCTAAATCCCTGAGTACCTCACCCAGCATTAGGCCAGACACAAACAGGGATTTTGTCTTTTGTGGGGTTTTTTGGACAATAACAAGGATAAATAGAATGATTTTTGTTCACTCTAAAATGCCCTCTCGGGTCTGAAGAAGTAAAAACAACAGTAAAAAAGTTAAAAACCATTTCTTGTTGCTCAGAATCTCCAATCAATGTATTTATATCCCTTCAAGGGGATATAGCTGAGTCATTTAGACTCTTAACATTTAAAAAGTTCTCCTAACCTAAGCCTTATCTAAGACTTCCCTTTTTAAAAAGCTCAAATGTATTTGTATTTTTGAGTTACTTATAATTTTGTTATTTTTATTCCTGTTATTAAAATGAATCTAAACCAAATGCACCAACATTGAATCAAAAGGTTTGGACAATGACAAGAATAAACAGCACTATCTTTTCTCACCTTAATAAAGATCACATTTATTTGTATTTTTGTGGAGTTCCTGAAAAATTAACTCCCCCCTATAGAAAACTGCAGGTTCTTGACATTCCCAGGCTTTTCTACTTTAACCGGTTTGAAGGACTTCGCCTAGTGGAAGAACAAGTTCCTTCCCCTCGACACCACATCTAGCATCTACCATAGAGAAAGAAGCATATAAGCCCTGCCCAAATCACACGGCTAATTCGGCAAAGGTGCTACAATTGTTTATAATCATCCTCAATGTTCTGGAATGATCAGAGTTAAGCTCTTGTCTCACTTTCAGACAAGGCCTGTGACCTTTGGTCTTAAACCACAGGGAACGTGGGCAGGTGTGACTCAGAAGCTGCGTGCCCCACCCCGCCATGTGAGGACTGGCTCATCCAAAATACCACAGACCCCAGACTGTACCTTGAGCATGGCCGTTCCCATCTCTGTCATAATCATCTTTACTCTCAAAATCCATGTCTTCGGACTTGAGCTCACTGGCTTCCGGATACACAGGGAAACCTTTTCTCCCCTCTGCACTGTCCTTCCACGGCTCTTTTAACAGCTCGTGCTTCCCCTGACAGGGCTCTGCCGGAGGAGCAGGGGGCTCAGCCTCCACTGTGATACTATTGGTTTTACTTTTGTACATGTCTGGGTTATAACCCTTGGGTTTCTCCACTTCAAACTCCTCGTTCTCGAGGCCACGCGTCCACCCCTCTGTGTGCTTGCAGTGACACAGACAGGCTGCTTGAGGAAACGCCCCCTGTGGTCCAGGGCTCTGGCTCATGGCCTCCTCCACATGGAAGCCTCGGCTCTTTTCCCTCAGGATATCAGCAGTGGGCTCAGCTAGATGCACAACCTCGGGCCTTTGCCTCAGGCCTGCGGCCGTGCCTACATTCTCCTCTTCATTCTCCTCCTCTTCCTCCTCCTCATCACTGTGGTTCTGACTCAAAACCAATTTACTTTCTAAACTTTTGTTTTCTAATAAATCAATTAATTGCTGATCTGATGACAGGCTTCTTCTGGAGTCACAGACACTAAGATTGCACATATCTACAAACCCACTTTCATTTCCTTGATCCAAGGAAGGGGAAGCTAAGCATTTGGCTTCTAGCTGCCCAATGCTTTCAGGTCTCTGCCCTGTGTCACTGCAGAGCTCCCCTTCCCTTGAAAGAGACAGCAACAGATGTTTTCCATTTTTGATGTTCATCTGAGCTACTCCTGCTTCTAAGCTGTCCATAAAAGAGGGGCCTGCAGGTGTTTCTGCTTCGCAGCCACCAGGCTGCCAATTCCCGTCCTCGCTGGCCAAGACGGCCAGAGCATCCCTTCTGGGTTCTGTCCTGGTAGTTGGGCTCTCCTGAAAAGAGCCTGGCTCCCGACTCAGGGCCTTCTTACCATACATCATGCCTTCCAAGGACTCAGGCAGCAGACGTTCATCATGGGGGATGGAAATGACATCCTGAACTTTAGAAATAAAGTTTTCACAAGGCATGTCAGATAAATTGCCCGCAGGTACAGCAGGATGATCATCTCTACCTTCTATTTTCACTAGATTCTCAGGTTCATTTTCAAGGGGCTCTGAAGTCCTGCTCATCTGAGTGTATGTGAGAGATTCGTATAGTTTGGAGCTGGTCTGGTAAAGGCAACAGAGACTTTCTGGTGCCTGGGTGTCCGTTCTCTTATGTTGGGCATAGTTTCTGTAGGCGTCCAGGAAGGACAGCTGGGGGTCGGTCATGATGTAATAGTCAGTGCGGTTCAGCCCATGTTTGGCAGTGCCGACGAGCAGGTCTCGATCGTGCTTCCCACACTCCCACCAGACTGGGAGGTAGAGGCTGGGCCTGCAGAGCTGGAGGCGCTCATGCAGCTGCGGACACCTCAGCACTTGCTCTCGGACCTTCCGCAGCAGTTCGATACGGTACAGAGTTCTCGCGGCCCGTTCCTCAGTGATGGGTTCCACGTAGATGCTGGGATCTGGGGGACCTGGAAAGGCCAACACAGAGCCTATCACTGAAGGCAGCCCCAGGACACCTGCCACCCACCTGAGCCCCTGTGTCTCTGGTCTAACAGCTTAGCTCCCTGGTTCCCCAGCACACAGTCTGAGGTGCATGTGCCCCTGACACCATGAAAAGCTACGAGAATGGAAGGTTTCTATGAAACAAGGCCAGACCCAGTGAGGGCGAAAGAGGAGCACGAAAACTTCGGTTCTAGAAGGTAAGCGTTCATTCAGTAAGCGTGTACTGGGCCCTCTACCTGAAGTACCGTACACACGTCACTGAGCGCTCACAATGCTAGGCTGTAGCATCATTATCCCCGTTTAAAGGATGAAGAAGGAGGCTCAGATATGCCAACTTGCTCAAGGTGGCAGAACCAGGACTGGAGGCCAGGTCTTGTCAGTGGGACTGCAAGGCCCAGCTCCTTACAATCTATCCAGCTCCCTGGTTTTAATGAAAACACGCTAACCATGTCACACGGGGGCATGCTGCTCTCAGCCCAGGACCCACACTGGGTGGACTCCATGTTTGTTTTAGCTTTTCTACAATATAGTCAGATGAGCCACATCTAGTTTATCTACAAAGTGTGAGGCGGGCGAGGGACGAGGAGGAAGCTGCAGCATCTCAACCAGGAAGCAATTTCTCAGAAGGGGTCTCTACTGGATCAGGGCATGTTTAAAAGACAGCCACTTACTTTCTATAGTTACAAGTCAATACACGAGAAAATAGTTAAAAGTTCCTAAGATATAATCTAAGGAGGGAGCAAAGTTCACCACAGAATAAATCTCTGAGACTTAACAATACGCTGGAGAAGGTAATTAACAGTAGCTTCTCCTCTGTGAGGTGTTAATCTGAATTTCAATTTTTGTTGACGCTGCATCGTTTTGGGATAGAGATTTCATTTTATGAGGGGTGGACCCAATGAGCAGTCCATGAATTTGTGAAAACCCACTTGTCTTTACCTGAATTCTTCAGGTAGACTCTACTCTTATAATCAAGATTACCTGAAGTGATTCTGTACCTTGGAAACAAACACGCCCCTTCCCTGTGGCACTGGGGACAGAGGGACAGAGAACTTTCTCACCGCCATCCTTCCATGTGGGCAGACGACAGACATTCCGGCACATGGCCACAAAACTATAGAAGTAGTGCTCCAGGCTCTCATCCGACTTCTTGTCCAAACGGGAAATGATGCGGAACTGTGTCCAGTCAAAAGTTTTCTTTTCTTGATCATAAACAACCCCGAAGGAGGACACTGCTCTATAGAAGTCGGCTTGCTCTCTCCTAGTCCACCTTGGGATTTAATCAGAAAGGGAGAGTGAGCTGTTTTCCCTTAAGAGAAAAAAAAAAAAAAAAGCCAAAAACTACTTACTGAGCACCTACTAGGAGAGTCCATGGAGTCAAGAAAGCAGGTGGGCCTGGTTTACCTATTTAATTACTTTTATTTAAGTTAAATTGGGTTGAGAGGCTTATAATGAAAACAGCCTATTATCCTACCACCACTTTCAAATCTCTCAACTTTTTCTTCCGGTATTTATCTATTTCTAAGTCATGTGTGCAGACCTGCTGTCTCCTGATTCATTAATTTTAGAGATTCCCTTGTTTGTTTCTGCTGATGGGAGATGAAGATCTTAAAATACTCTGTATGCTTAAATATTTTTCCTGATTTTGCCCCCCGTATGACAACACAGAATCAGAATCCTGGAGGGACCTGAAATTCACCCCCTTTCTTTTCCTGATGAGGAGATTGGTCCAGAGAAGGGAAGTGACTCCCCCAGCCACACAACCCCCCCGACCCCTATTTCACGTTGACTTTCTTCCAGGTTTTATTTAGGCGGGTAGCCCATATCTAGGACACTAAGGTTCTCCAGCCTCTACATCCTGTAGGGTTAAGATAATGATGGAAGGTGGTTGGATTATTATACCCTGCCCATAGTCTTTCTGTCCGCAACATGAGGACAGCCTCATAAAGGAGTCAGGCCAGGAGTAGGGTGAAGGGCTCAGTGGAGGATTGAGAAGCAGGGAAGAAGGGCTCGAGTTCTTCTCTTTGGAGCTGTGAAAGATGAGAGACATATTTTCCCTGAATTACCAAATTTCATAAAGTCAGAAGGCGTACACAGAAGTGGATGTGCTATTTTTTCTATTTGGTATTCTTTTAATTCACTGGATGTTACATCAGAAGGATGGATGGAAAGACTCAAAGAACTACAACTCTGTTGATTTTTTTCTGGTGGCATCACTCCTAGCCTGTGTTGGCCTTCTGTAGCCATTTTTGGTGTATCCCCCTCCTTCTGGGCTGGCATTTTATAGTACTTCCTGTTTTCAAAGGCTTGATAAGGATTGGTAGAAGAACATGGTCTGATATATGCTAATTTTAAATCACATTTCCAGGGATTGGGGTCCAACTTAAGGAAGAGGGTGAAGTTGGAAAATCACAGAAGTCTGGGAATTGTGAACAAGAGGGTTTCCTAGATCTCATCAACTCCCCAGCCAGCACGACAATACCATCACTGGAGGCTGAACTGAATTAATTCTGGAGACCACCTAACTTGACAATGAGAACATTTAATGCACTTGGTCTCTAGCTATCAGCATTCCCTTGTCACCTTTACTCGTCGGCAGCTCCATATGCCCTTTGGGTCACTGACTTTTACCTCTTTTGAGCTTCCTTGTTGATGAGATCCATTTCTGAGGTTCTCCTGAACATCTCTTCCTGGACCCAGTATCCTTGGTTACCTGGTCCCAGAATTTCCGGTCGGCAGAGTTCTTTGCGGTTACAGCGCTGGTACACGGTGACCAGACGTCTGAGGCGAGCCGTGAGAGCAGATGAAACTGGCCAGGGTGATTTGTCTGGGTCGGAGCCATCCTGGGCTTCAAACATCAGTGAGGATATTAGTATTTACAAACAGAATCAAAACAAAGGTGGCTATTTTTGTTGTTTTGTTTAAATAAGAACACAGCTGACTCAAGGACCTGATCAATTGGCTCAGGAGCTAGGCAGAGCTGGAAGGGCTGCAATTCTGCTTTAGAAACAGCTTTCGGTTGTGGTTGGCTCTGTCATCTCTCACATACAAATATGTCTGTCCACGGGGGCAGAACCAATTCAGGGACCTTGCTCTAAGGCATGGGAACGAGCAGGCCCTCTGTGGCCTTCTCCATCTACAACTATGGGCTTCTGTGTAGCTGGGTCTTCCAACTGCCAAAGACTTACGTTAAGTTCAAATTCAGAAAAAACTAAGCAAAAAAAACCCAAACCACATCAAACCAACCCTCCCTAACGTCTCTCCCACCAAATGAATTAAATAAATAATAAATCAATGAAACCACAATTCCTTTTCCTCTCCCTGACTCCATCCTGACCTCAGATATCACTGATCTCACTTCTGAATTCCAACGACAGGTGGCGGAAGCTTGCCAGAGCCCCATTCAAGCTCCATGTGTGACTCCAAGAGAGTCTGATGAAAGTCAACTGGGCTTTTTAAAAGAGCCTCCTTAAAAAAGCGCATATTTATTACATGTGAACTCCAGGATAACTACAAACTGGGACCTTACTTTTCTTTTCCTTCAGAAGGACACAGTCTCACCTGCCTGGCTGTCATCCTTCTTTTCGCCAAAAATGCCATCACCTCCATCACGGGAACTCTCCTAGGGAGAAAGGAAGCCATGCCATCAGTAAAGCTGCAGCCCAAGACAAACCAGCTCAGACAGACCCCATACAGCAGGAGCTCTCTCCTGCCCACGGACACCTCAAAGACCTAAATCGTCCCCGGTCAATAAAACTTACTTGTGCAGTTTTAAAAGAACCAGAAAGCAGTTTATTTAAAATAAGCATTTTTAACTAGGACTGTATGAATGATTCTGTCTGCAGAGAATTAGCTGAAAGAACGACGAGCTGGCATGCTCTCCCTGGCAATTACATTTTACAAGCACTATTTTAGTTGTGAATTTAAATATTTGCGTTACCATCATCTCTTGCAATTTAATACTGTCATTTCACAAAGGTTGTGCCTGCATTTTGCTTTCTTTTTTCTTTTTTGCTGTGGAAAAAGTATGATGTTCATGTTCATTACGGTTAGCTTACTTCACAGCAATAGATGCTCTTGTCCTAAAACGTGACTGCTCCAGACATGAGACCTGATGGCGCAAAACCCCCAGGAATTTAAAATTAAAATCACAACTGAGGCTCCAAGTGAATCTGGAGTAATTTCACAGGCACAGAGCTTATCCAAGTTGGAGCGTTTGTCAAACTGGCTCTAATGGATTCTTTACAAACCCTTTCTTGGTCTCAGTAGGGAACTCTGGAAGTTCTTTATATATGGTGTGTGGGAGAGTTTGGGGGTGGGAGAAGAGAGAGTGCTATTTTTCAGCTGGACCCCATTTTTAACATGAAAACTTACTGTCTTTGTGATTAGCATCTTTTGACCTCAATGACGGAAGAGAATAACCCCAGTACTGGAGACTTTGGCCATGTTAGGGAGGGTCAGATCAGAGTAAAGGTCAGCAGTCCGTGGTCTGCAGACTGTTTTTGTGTGGCCCTCAAGCTAAGAAGAGTTCTTACACCTTTGAAGGGAAGAAGAAAAAGAAGAGGAAGGGGAAGAAGAAAACGGGAAGTGGGAGAGGGAGAAGAATATGCAACAGATTCACTATCTGGTCCTTTACAGGAAATGTCTGCTGCCTCCTGGAAGAGTGCACACAGCACAGACCAGGGATCTAGGTTCAGTAGGAACGGAGTGACACCTATGATTGGCAATAGTCAAAATTCTAACCATTCTCTTAGGTCCCTAATACGATGGAAGAGGCTGAAAAAGAAAACTGTGAAAAGGCAGAGAGCAGGGGCACATTTTCTCTCTTACAAAATAGTGGTAATAGCTAACATCACGGAGGATCATGTGAAACCCTTTACGTGGCTAATCTCCTTTAGTTCTCAGAACTGCTTCATGAGGTAAAACTATGACTCTCCTCATTTTACAGATGCAGAAAACAAGCCCTGGAGAGGTTCTGTAACTTGCTCAAGGTCACACAGCTGGGTTTCAAACACAGTAGTCTGATGATGACAGCCTACACTTTCAACCACTCCAACCATCCAAAAAAGGGCAAAACGAGAGTCTGGGCTGAAGCTTTGTTTTGGAGAGTGAAACATATTTAGAATTGGAGAACACCAGTTCAATCTCTTCCTTGTCCCAAACGGTTTCTTGCCATCTAAGTGAAGAGATGGCAACCTCAGGCTCATCTACTGTGCCATTTTGGGGTGGGACTTAAATATGCCACCTCATCCTCCCCCACTACTTGGGTGGTTACAAAATAAGCAAAAAACTACCAACCACGCCCTGTATCCTTTCCTGCCCCCAAGAATATTTTTGAGTATCCTCACAATATCCACAAAGATCCTTTGAACACTGAAACTTATAATTATAGACACTTCCAGGCAGAGAAACATCCTACAGCCTACAAAATGTAGGAGTGAGGTGCCAGAGCTACCATGCTCATTATGTTGATGGGTGGCTAACTTGGGCATCCCCACACCCCAGATCCACATGGTGACTCCCAGCTTTGTGTGAGGCAGACATGCATGACCTGCAAGTTTTCCTTCTGGGGAAGTTTCTGTTGGTGCATAGTAACAACACGAGTATGGCAAGATTCTGGTATCGGCAAGTGCCTTTCTGTATATCCTGCCCTCTCTTGGAGGCACCTCCTCTCTCTGGAAATGACAGAATGGAGAAGACTCGGCTCATCAATAGCCCAAGTGGAAAAGATGTCATAACCTTAGCTAATAACTGATGCAAAGTGCGTGTGTTACGTGTGGCTGCAGTGGCAGGCCGGGGTCACAGGAAGCATACGGAAAGCCCTGTGCCTGACGTACACAGTTTAACGTTTAGTATTTCAACATCTGCTCTCTCAGACTGTGAATCGATCTCAAAGAAGCATTCATCTTAGAGGTGTGAATCTGTCGTTTCAGTGTGAAGGGTCGAGAGAGTGCTGACCACAAGAACCGCAAAACAAAGGAAACTGAAAACACAACAACAATACAAACAACACAAAGGAAACTGGTTATACTGTACGATTTCCACATCTGGAGCGTGCAGTGGTTTGCAGTCTGACAGGTCTGCGGCTCCTTGGCCGTGGGCAAGCTGTTTCAATCTCTCAAGCTCATTTCTTCATTTGCAAAACGGAGGTAATACTTTATAGGGTGATTGTGGGGCACAAAGGAGTCGATTTTGTCAAGTGTTTAACCAAATGCTGGCCTGAAGCAAATGCCTCACAAATGGTGGCAGGGACTACAAGAATGCTAATGAACAGTCCCAACTACCACGCAGCCCCTCCCTGGTCGCGTGGTGTGCTGTAAGGCAGGCTTTAGGACCCAGGGGACGGCAACAGCAACCACAGAGGTCTCCTGGGACCCGGGTCAGCGAGCTGCCAGATACTACACCGAGTGCTTTCGATGCTGTTTCTACTTACTCATCATTTATTCATTATTCTGTTTTGACAGGAGGAAACTGGAATGGGGAGGATGATGATCTCACCTAAGGTCATACATAGTTATTAAGTGGTGAAGGTGGAGTTAAAACCTAGAAGATCTGAGGGTTCTAGAGGGGAGGGGGTGGGGGATGGGTTAGTCTGGTGATGGGTATTAAAGAGGGCACGTACTGCATGGAGCACTGGGTGTTATGCACAAACAATGAATCATGGAACACTACCTCAAAATAAATAAATTAAAAAGACAAAACAAAATACAAAACCCAGAAGATCTGACTTCAGAGGAGGAGCTCTAACCATTAGGCCGTACTGCCTCCGGCAGGTGGGGCACACAGGACGCCGAATCCAGAGCAGTGTTCATTAACTAAGTCCAAACACGTCACTTCTCCGCTGGGGTAGTGGCATGCACAGACTCCTGGTTACTGAAAACAGAAGGTGCAGGCTCCCTTGTTTGTGGCCAGCCCCTTCGGACCTGGCTGCCTGCCCTATTTGGTCTTGATGTGATGAAGGTGGTGGCGGCAGCAGCACAGACCCAGTGGGATCTGCAGACCCAGAGAATTTCTTCTGTGCTCTAACGAGACCCTAGGATCAACACAACAGGCAAAGAGCTGTCCTCTTAAATTGAGCAAACAAGTATTCCCTGAGTGCCAGGAAAAAATGGAACCCTTGTCTTTCCAGAGCCCATAGTCTGGTGGTCATGAGAGACATGCTGAAAAATACTGGCCATGCTGTGTGATTAGTGCTCCTAAACACAGTGGGAAAATAAGACAGAGTCACCAACTCTGCCAGACCCAAATCAAATAGGGGGAAAGACATCCATGAGGTGACTTTTGAGCTTCCTATTGAAGGACACAAAGAGGAGTTGGCCAGGAGAAGTTAAGAGCTCTCTGTGAGAGGTAACAGGATGTACAGAGGCAGAATTAAAAAGATCCCACTGTGGCTTTCATTTCGTGGGGAAAAAACCAAGCATTCTACTCTCGCATAAACTTAATGTAGAAAGTAGATACACATCAAATGTCATTAACGTAACTCAAGGATTTTATTAGGGAAAGATCACAGGGTGTTGAAAAAGATTGAGTAGGGGAGACACAACTCTTGTGTCCTCTAGCCAGTAGGACTTTTTTTTGAAGCTGATGAAAACTAATTCAGCTTCCCCTCTCTAGAATGGGATAAGAATAACACCTAACTGAAGGGGAAACATGCTTTGTTAGCTTGGAAGTACTCCATATTCAACTATTACTATTTGAGTTTAGAGAACCCTCAAACTCTGAACTTGTAAGAATAGAGTAATTGTTCCCTTCCTAATTGAATTTTTCTTACGATGGGATTTGGACCATTTTAGGCATTAAGTTTCTCACGAGAGTTTTCCCAAGCTCACTCTGGCTATGACTTCATCTTCCATTTCCAGACCTTCTGTTTCAGAGAGCACCTGTAGCAGGTAGAGCTGCAGAGCAAGGACAAGACACGCTGACGAGATGTGACTGCATTAGTGGGCCACTACTTATCACTATTTCAGTTAAAAGAGCTGTTACTTTCCCTGTATCATATGAGGCTTGATACAGAGAGATTTTGTTTACAATTCGAGGTTCCAGAACATTCCAAACACAAGTAAACTTTCTAACTGCTCTAGGAAGTCTCTGCATATTCACTAACTCCAGCTGCATGTGAAATCTGTAACTGTTTACCAATCAAAGTTCTATTGGTATTAAAACAGAGAGAATGTGGGGAAAGGGAGTAAACTGGATCATCTCAAATGTCCCCTCTAACTCTGACATTCTGATTCTCCGACCCACACATTTTAAGAGGACAATAGCTATTAAAAAAAAAAAATAAGAGGACAGTAGCTATAGTGTGCTCTGGAAGGCGCCAGAACAGCGAGGGTCTGGAGACGATGCAATATAAAGAAAGGCAGAGGAACTAGGGGCCCTTCACCTGAAGAGACATTTAAAGACATGAAGGTAGCTAGCTGGCCTCAAGAATTTAAAATCCTATCAGAGAAGAGAGAAAGAACAGTTTTGTTCTTTGCAGCACCAGAAGAAAACTAAAGGGAACCAACCAGGAGTCAGATTTCTGGGACAGTATAAGGAGTTTCCTTGGAAGCCACCACATTTTTTTTTCTTCTCCCCATGGACTCCCGGAATTACCTAAACCTACCTGGAATGACCTCTGATGGCAAGGCTGCAGAGGGGATAGAACATTCAGAGACCACTCAGACATGTGTTAGGGCTCCTTGCAATACTGGGATTGTGCCAATCTAACAGACTAACCATCCCCTGTCTGTGCCCAAGTGTGTTTAATTCAGAGGAAGTCCTAGTTACAGATGATATAGGCTCTCTGGGCATCTTTAGCCCCATCCAATTGATCTGCCCGTGAACAGAACTGGGAAAAGGAAATACCCAACCAGTGTCTCTGGGGTTGGGGCAGGAGGTATGGGATGGGAGGGAAGCAGGGGTGGGACAGCAGACTGGGTTCAGATGTTGGCTGTTCCTCTACATCTGTTATTTTAGCACATGGACCAGAAGTCAAGCTTAATCTATTTATAATCTGTCCACCTCAAAATCTGGGAGAAGCCACGCCCCATTCTATCTGCTTTTGATTATATCCTATAGCCCAGGTTTTAGGGATTTCAAAAGCAAAATAAATAATACAGGCATTAATTTCATAAGTGAATAAAATGTAGTTCCAGAGAAGTTTAACCCTACTGTACAGAAACTTCAGTTATTTTACAATTCTGCCACAACCCCTTCGGTGCCCAGAGCTCTCCAAGATCAAAGACGGATCAGCTAAGTGTATAAACCTGACGGCGAACAGCTTTCAGAGCCGGGCCGGCTGCGGCCGCCTTTCCATAGAAGCAGCACGTGTGTGCAGCTGAAATCCTTTCTACTTTACAGGCTGTGAAAACAACACTTGATTAGAGAACATAATACAAGAATATCTAGAAAATATCTAGTCTGAACTCTATCCTGGTAGACCTGGTAGACCCGGACCTAAGTGTCCGCAGCCCTCCAATGAGGGCAGGAACATCAGAAGTGCCTACTATACTCAGCCGAGGTGAGGATCGATGGCAACAAATGGAAAAAGTGCTTTGGAAAAAGTAAAGTTCCATTAAGTATAAGGTATGACTTGCATTTCTCTGGTACTTGAACTGCTTCTATGTAATGATACATCCCAAATTCCAGACAAAAGGAGTAACAGGATAAGCTAGGGACCAGAACGGCAGAACCTGGACTTCAATTGTTGACATCAGAACCCAACTTCCTTTGGGTCAGGGTCAGAAGTTTCATGCTGATCTGCTTCAATCCACTGCTTCTCAAATCGTGGGGAGTTATGGAAACATATCTTTGATTATTATTTCCTACTTTGGGGAAGTGATGTCATTGTTACTGTTATAGGAATCAGAGCTGCTGGGAGCCAAAGTAAATACCACACATTCTCCCAACTAGAACCAAAAGAAAAGAAATGATAACTTTTGGGTGGTGATGAAGAGAAGATGAGAGATTATCCTGGCAATGGACTCAGTTGGGGACAACTGTACAGTAACCTCTGGGATTCAGAATCCATGAAATTCTACCAGATTCATTTGCTTTATAACTCAAAGCCAGAGAACATGTGTGGTCAAATGGTGCTGGGGCCCTGGTAAGGTTTCAGTCTGCTTATGCAAAGCCCCAGAAACTCATCTGTAAAATGCAATGCAGACTTCTGCTTCTGGGAAAATGCATGTTTCCCTATTCCTCACTCTAAGCACTATTAAGACCCCTGGACATTATATATGAAACAAACATAAGAAAACTCTGAAAGGTGAGAGAAGGCAAACCAACTAGGGACTTTGGCACCCAAGGAATGTCAGTGGTGAGTTCCATGGTTTTCTTTTTGACCTTATATATTTGGAGGGAAAGAAGCTGGCTACCTGGAAATGCCAAAGGGTACAGACCAAAAAAAAAAAAAAAAAAGCCCCAAGAAAAGCCTGATCTCTTTAGCAAAGGACCAGGAAAAAAGCAGGTTAGGAATATACAAAATGTTAAGACAACACCCACTATCCTCCAGCCCAAGAACACAAAAAACTGGCTCAACACATCCATGCCAGCAAAGGCCAGGTAGAGAATCTTGGCTTCCACCTTCACCAGGTGGTAATAGGACACCTCCTGCCCCTGCTGGGGTGATGTCAAAAAGCCAAGTAGGGAGCTGGGACTTTCATCTGTGAGAAGGAGTAATGAGGTCCCCATCCCCACCCACCCACGGTGTTAGCAAAGACCACGGGCAGAGCTGGACTTCCACTCCTGTCCAGCAATAATAAGAAACATCACCCTCAGGTTTCCTTGGCGGCTGGCTGGGAACGTGAACTTCTATTCCTACCTGGTAGCAACAAGGTCGTACCTGTCCCCTACCCCGCTCCCCTCAAGAGAGGAGTCAGAGGTAGTCAGCTAAAACAGAACTTTTAAATAAGATCCCGAGTCTTACAATATAATACCAAAATGTCCAGATTTCAGTGAAAAATCTTATCATATCACACCAAGAAACAGGAAGATCTCAAACCTAAATGAAAAAGAATAAACGCTACCACCGAGATGACAGAAATCTTAGAATTTGACGTAAGAATTTAAAGCAGTCATCAAATGAGCAATGCTGAACATGCTCACCACAAATGAAAAAACAAAATCTCTGCAAAGAAACAAAGATCCAAAGAAGAACCAAAAAGAAATTTTAATTTGAAAAATACACAAAAAAGAACCCTAAAAAGCAAAACAAACAACAAAACAATCTCAATGGACAGTCTCAACAGCAGAATGCAGGAGAAAAAGAAAAAAATCAGGGAACTCAAAGACACAAAAATATAAAGTACCCGATGTGAAAAACAGAAAAATAGATTAAAAAAAAAAATAGGGCATTAGGGACCTGTGGGACTGTAACAAAGGGTTTTGTTTTTTTTTTTAAGATTTATTTATTTATTTATTTATTAATTAGAGTGAGAGAAAGAGAAAGTGAGCACACAGAGGGAGAGGGAGAAGCAGGCTTCCCTCTGAGCAGGGAGTCCAATGCAGGGCTCAATCCCAGGACCCTAGGATCATGACCTGAACTGAAGGCAGATGTTTAACTGACCGAGCCATCCAGGCATCCCTGTAACAAAAGTTCTAATGTTCGTATCATCAGAGGAAGGGAGAAAAGAAAGGGCTTGAAGAAATGATAGCTGAAAACTCTCCAAATTTGGCAAAAGACGTTTTAAACCTACAGATTCAAGAAGTGGAGAAAATCCCAAAAAGGATGAAGTCAAAGAAATCCATACACAAAAAATCATGGTTATACTTCCAAAAACTAAAGACAAAGAAAAAAATCCTGAAAGCAGCAGGAGAGAAATGATGCCTTACCTATAGGGGAAAAACAACTTGAATGACAGCAACTTTCTCATCAGAAACCACAGAGGCCAGAAGAAAGTGGCACATTTTTCAAGAGCTGAAAGAAAAGAACTGTCGGGGCGCCTGGGTGGCTCAGTTGGTTAAGCGACTGCCTTCGGCTCAGGTCATGATCCTGGAGTCCCGAGATCGAGTCCCACATCGGGCTCCCTGCTCAGCAGGGAGTCTGCTTCTCCCTCTGACCCTCTTCCCTCTCGTGCTCTCTCTCTCTCATTCTCTCTCTCTCAAATAAATAATAAAAATAAAATCTTAAAAAAAAAAAAAAAAAAAAAAGAAAAGAACTGTCAACCCAGAGTCCTATATCCAGTGCAAATATTCTTCAGGAATGAAGGGGATATTAAGACATTCTCAAAGAAAAGCTAAGAGAAACGTCAACTGGACCTACCCTACAAGAATGGCTAAAGGAATTCTCATTCGCAAAGAAAAGCTAAGAGAAATGTCAACTGGACCTACCCTAAAAGAATGGCTAAAGGAATTCTCACTCGCAAAGAAAAGCTAAGAGAGAGGTCAACTGGACCTACCCTAAAAGAATGGCTGAAGGAATTTCTCTAAACGGAAAGAAGAAACCTTGGAACATCATAAAGAAGAAGGAATCCAGTAAACAAAATACAACTAAATACCACAGACTCTCCTTCTCCTCTTCAATTTTCTAAATTATACTGACAGTTGCAGCAAAAGTTGTAACATTGTCTGATATTGTTCTAAATGTATGTGGAAGAAATACTTAGGATCACTATATTGAAAATGGGGGGAGGGTAAAGAAACAAAACTCGTAGTAAGGTTTCTACGCTCTACTTGAATTGGTGAATGATCATACCAGTGGCTGTGATACTTAGTGTATATACAATAAAATATCTAGAAGAGCCATCAAAAAGCTGTTAAAAAACCAAAATAGATAATAAATAAAAAAGCAATCATAAAAGTGTTCAAGTAACCCAGAGAAAGGCAGAAAAAAGAAAACAGAGAATCAAAAATCAGAGAAAATAATAAAATAAAATATCGGACTGAAGTCTTACTGTCTGAATAATTATATTAAGTATTAAGGGCTGAATACACCAACTCAATGACAGAGATTAGAATAATGCATTAAAAAGTATGACTCAACTCTATGTTGTCTACAGGACACTCACTTCAAGTATAACAATAATAGTAGGCTGAAAGTAAAAGAATGGAAAAAGTTGTAAGATGCAAACATTAATCAAAGGAAATCAGGAGTAGCTATATTAATGTCAGATAAAATACACTTCAGAGCAGAGCCAACTATCAGAGGTAGAGATGGACGTTACATAATGATAGCAGAGTCAATTTACCTAAGAAGACAAACCAAAATATGTCTGCACCAAACAAGAGGGCTGCAAAATCTGTGAAGCAAAAACTGATACAAATGAAAGGAGAAACAGACATTATAATGGAGACTTCAATACTCCTCTCTCAGCAACTAATGAAACAACCAGACAGAAAATCAGCAAGGATACAGAAGAACTCAACAACACTATCAACCAACATGATCTAACTGACATTTATGCAATTATGTCAACATAAGTGCACCCAACAACAGCATAATACACATTGTTTTTCAAGTGCCCATGGAACATACACCAAGACAGACCATGTCCTGGGCCATAAAACAAACCTTAACAAATTTAAAACAACTGAAATAATAGTTTGTTCTCTGAACACAATAGAATCAAACTAGAAGTAAAAAAGAGAAAATAGGAAAATCTCCAAACACTTGGAAACTAAATAATACATGTCTAATGATCCATGGATCAAAGAGGAAGTCTCAAGAAAAATTTTTAAAAAATACATTAAATTGAATGAAAATGAAAATACAACATAGCAAAATTTGTGGGACATAGTTAAAATAATGCTGAGAGGGAAATTTATAGCAATGAATGCATACATTAAACAAACAGGAAAGTCTCAAAATGGTAATTTAAGCTCCACTCCAAAAATCTAGAAAAAGAAAAGGAACATAAAACCAGGGCAAGCAGAAGGAAGGGAGTAATAAAGAAGACAAATCAATGAAATTTTTTTATTTTTTTAAGATTTTATTTATTTATTTGATAGAGAGAGTGTGAGAGAGCATGAGCACGGGGGAGGGGCAGAGGGAGAGGGAGAAGCCGGCTCCCCGCTGAGCAGGGAGCCTGACATGGGGCTTGATCCCAGGACCCTGGGATCATGACCCAAGCTGAAGGCAGATGATCAACCGAGTCACCAGGCGCCCCAAAATCAATGAAATTTGAAAGAGAAGACAAAGAGCTGAAACAAAAAGCTGATTATTTAAGAAGATATAGACAAATCTCTAGTAAGACAGATAAAGAAAAAGAGAAAACACAAATTACCAGTGTCAGGAATGAAAAAGGGAACAGCACTACAATTCAAAAGGATAAAAAAATACAATGAACAACACACAAATTTGACAACCTAGATGAAATAGACCAAATTCCTTAAAAAACACAAACTGTTACAACTTATTCAATATAAAATAGAGAGTTGGATTCATAATTTTAAAACTCCCTCAAAGTTTCACGGGAGACTTCTACAAAACATTAAAAAAAATTAATACCAATTCTAAATAGCCTCTATTAGAAAACAGTTGGAGGGAACATCCAATTCACTTATAAAGCTAACATTACCCTGATATCAAAAGCAGATATAGTATACTGAAAGACAACTATAGACCAATACCCTCATGAATATAGATGCAAAAATCCTTAACAAAGTATCAGCAAGTAGAATTTAACAGTAAGAGCGCTCGCTTCGGCAGCACATATACTAAAATTGGAACGAATTTAACAATAAGAATCATATGCACCATGACGGAGCAGCATTTATCCCAGTTTATCCAGGGATGCAAAGCTGATTCAATATTTGAAAATCAATCAATGTAATCTACCATACTAAGAGCTAAATAAGAAAAATCACATGATCATACTAATCAGTACAAAAAATGCATTTGACAAAATTCAACATCTATTCACGATAAAAATTCTCAAAAAACTAGGAATACAGGGGAATGCCTCATATTTGATAAAGATCACCTCCAAAAAACCTAGACCTAGCATTATACTTAACGATGAAAGACTAAATGTCTTCCTCCTAGTATCAGGAACACGGCAAGAATGTCTGCTCTCAGCATTCATTCAACACAATCCCAGAAGTTTCAGACAGTGTAATACAGCAAGAAAGAGAAATACAAGGCACATAGATCAGAAAAGAAGAAATAACACTACCCCATTCGCAGACCACAGGGTTGTTGACGTAGAAAATCACAAAACACCTTAAATTTAAATTGTATTGACCAAGTTTGCATGATACAAGATAAACATAAATATCCCATTTACAATCACATCAAAGGAAATGAAATACTTCGATGTAAATCTACAAACATGTACAGAAATTGTTCTCTGAAAAACTGTAAAATAGTGATGAAAGAAATCAGAGATCGAAATCAATGGAGAGATATATAGTAAGATTCAATATAGTAAAAGGTCAATTCTCCTCAAAGTGATATATGGGTTTAATGCAATTCCTAGCAAGATCCCAGCAAGAACTTTTGTAGATACAGATAAGAGTATTCTAAAATTCATATGGAAAGGCAAAGGAACAAGAAAAGCTGAAACAATTTTGAAAAAGAAGTGGGAGGAATCAGTCTATGCAATTTTAAGATTTATGATATAGCTACAATAATTGATACTACATGCTAGTGGCAGAGGAGTAGACAAATAGAACAATGGAATAGAATCAAGAACCCAGAAACAGATCCACAAAAATACGCTCAACTGATATTTTGACAAAGGTGCAAAAGCAATACAATGTAGAAAAGAGAGCTCTTTAAAACGAATGGTTCTAGAGCAATTGCAAAGCAACAGGTTGAAAAAAGAACCTGAATCTAACTCTCTTTATATGAAAACTAACTTAACATGGACCACAGACTTACCTGTTAAACTAAGAAACTTTTAGTAGAAAACATAGAAGAAAACCTTTGAGATCCACAGATAAGCAGAATTCTTACACTTAAAACCAAAAGCACGACCCATAAAGAGAAAAATTGGTAAGCTGAACTTCCTCAAAATTAAAAACTGTTATTCTGTGAAAGACAATGTGAATAGGATAAAAAGACAAACTATATAGGTGGGAGAAAATACTTGCCAACCACATATCTGACAAAAGACTGGTATCTGGAATATATAAAGAACTCTCAAATACCAACAGGAAAACAAAGAAACAAACAATGCAATTAGAAAATGGGCAAAAGACAGGAAGAAACATTTCACTGAGCAGGCTTACAGATGGCGATTAAACCTATAAAAAGATGTTAAACACCATTAGCTATTAGGGAAATGTAAATTAAAACTTCAACTAGATATCACTATACACCTATCAGAATGGCTCAATTACAGTGGTGACAACACCAAAAGCTAACAAAAGATGAGGAGAAAGCGGACCGCTCCTACGGGGCTGGTGGCCATGTGAAGGGGTATGGCCATGCTGCAAACAGCTTGGCAGTTAAAAAAAAAAAAAACAAAACTAAACATGTAGTAACCTTATCACCCAGCAACTGTACTTATGGACATTTATCCCACAGAAACGGGAATGTATAGTCATGCAAAAACCTGTATGCAAATGTTTACAGAGGTATTTATAATAGTCAGAAACGGGAGACAATGCACGTATCCTGCACGTGAATGAACGGTAAAACAAACCCGGACATCCACACCAAGGACTGCTACACAGCAACGAAAGGAAGGCATTACTGTTACAGAAAGCAACCCGCAGCAGCCTACAGGGAATTATGCTGAGCAACAAAAGCTAATCCCCAAGGGCCCCTTATTGTTATGATTCCATTTAATAATATATATAGTCTTAAATTCTTAGTTCATATCTTAAGAAATAATCTTAAAATAACAAATTATAGACATGGAGAACAGGTTAGCGGTTGCCACCATTTACAAAGGAGGTAAAGGCGGGAGGGAAGGGGGCTATGTCTATAAAGGGCAACGCGGTGGGTCTCTGTGGTCACAGAAACGTCCTATGTGTTGACTCTAACGATGTCAGCATCCTGGTTGTGATACTGTACTACAGTTTCGCAAGATGTTCCCATGGGGGAAAACTGGATAAAAAGGTACACGGAATCACTCTGTATTGTATCTTATAATGCCTCTAAAGTCTACAGTTATGTTAAAATCAAAACTTTCACTAGAATAAAAGTGCAGTGCAGTCTGTATGCTGATAAACTTTACACTAAAATGCTGGGCAAAATGCAATGCAATTGCAGGACTGCAATCAAGCGCCCCGAGCTCACTGCCAAGATGGGGAGTTTCTCGACACTGAGATCGTGTGGATTACCAACACAGCACATGTGACTCACCATTTGCTTCTGCAGGCCATCTAACTTGTCTTCAGTGTTGTCTTCTTTATCCATGTTGCCTCTGAATAAAAGTAAAATAAAAAGCGTCACGCGCCACCTAGGAGCTATTTTGCAACCAGAATGCTTGCAAGAAAACCCCCTAAATCATTGACCGAAAGGAAAATTAGTGGATCCCTTTGCCCACAGGCCTCAAAATCTTGGTTTCTACCAGTGTCATAACTTCTACGGGCAAGGACCTCCACTCAACTGAGACTTCAGCATGAGATGATCTACTCAGACAAGTTCAGAGGCCAGCTATCTGACAGTGATACTGTCACAAACAAGGTCATTACTGCCCACCGAGAGTTACTGGAACATGGGCCTTTAATAAAAGAACAGACTCCAGAGACTGAGGCCTGTGCAAATCTAGTTGAGTCCCGAAGTGCCTCAGGCCCCCTTTCCCCCACAGTGGGGTGAAGCTTCAGGCAGAATCCTTTATTTGGTGGCAGTCACTTCCTCAGGAGGGAGCGGGGCTGCTACTGCTAGGAAGGAAGGACACTGTGTCCTCTTTATCAACAGACACCTACCTGGAGCTTAGCTGCCTAAAGTCTTCTGTCTTGTCAGCTTAACTACTGCTGATGCCGATCTTTTTCATGATTTGTCTTACATTGACTTTGGAGTGTTCCTGTCTCAAATATTCTCATCGAATGCTGCTCAGGTCCTGGAGGCAGTAGAATCTCTCCTACCTTAACTACCTCTCACTGCTTAACCACAGAAAGAACAGACGCTCGACAAAAATGTAAGCTTTCCACCACGTTCAGGTACCTTACCCACGTAGCGTTTCCCCCCACATCTACCATTAGCATGCCCACTCACTTGGGCTTCTGTTAACATCTCTCCAAATGAGTCTCCACGGAGGAAATTTCTCTCTGGAGCAGAGAGTGTTATGGTAGCTAAAGTGCTCATCACGGGTTAAGGACGGATGGAAAATGCATTTCAACCTTTTCTTGGCCTTAGCAGGTGGTTAGGAGCTCCTGGCAGTGCAGGCCCTCCTGGCGAGGCCTGGCCACAGCCCTAGGCAATGCAAAGCAGTATCTGCTACTTTTGGGGAGAAGATCAGTTCAAAGCTTACCAAACCCAAGCTAAGAGATACATATAATGTTTTCCGTGTGTGCGTGTGTGCGTGTGTGTGTGCGTGTGTATTGGAGCACCACAGTTTCTGGACGCTTATTTAGCTTTCCAATGAATTTACACATTTGGGGGTTATGCCAACAGTAAGTAAAACTCAGCCAGAGGAGATGTTTCTATACTTTTTTGCAACAACCCATAAACAAGGTCTAGATGCCACAGCCATCAAGCAGTGGCTCCTAAATTCACCTTATGTATGGATAATGCATTCTTAATGCCAGAATTTCATCTGACGCATTTCAAGGTCATGAAGCCTGTACTTGCAGTGCCTCTTAGCTTTCCGCCAAGTGTGAGAGCTCTGAATTCTTCCTCAAGAATCCTCTGACAAGACATGAGGAGGGTAGGATGGTGGGCAGCTTGAGGAACCCATGAAGTACAGGAACTGGTGTTTGGTTCAAAGAGCTTAGAAGTCAAGGAAAAGGCCTGAGGCGTAACAGGATGTAACTAATGCAGTGACTTTGGAGAGTGGTTCCAGCATGGCAAGACTGAAGGGAGGTGCTGGGCTGTGAGGGAGAGACTGTGAGAACGCTGGGTATCCACGGAGGGGGTCAGAGATTCACGGCGTAACACGTCATATCACAGATGGCTCACCTGTCAGGGATGTCTGAGGTCCCATCCGTAACACCCTGTTCTGCAGAAAGGGACTTCTCATCTGGCATCCCGACTTTCTCTAAGAAGCAAAGTGCCGGGTCTGCTCGCATGGCATTGTACCTCTCATACCCTGCTCAGGGATAATGAAAAATGTCAGAAGTCATGTCAGAACTCACAAAATCGACCCTGGGCCCTGCACAATCATTTTGTTTTCCTTATTAAGTGAAAAATAAAGCAATCAAAAACACTAAGATTAATTGAATCCTGTAAGATTTCCTATCCGAGGAAGATCCTTGAGCTAAAGTAGATGCCTAATGAGTGTTTGACCAAAAATAAAAGCTGATGTAAATATTCTGTGTCTGTGAAGAGACAAGGTATAGATGCAATAATGCTCACTTGTTTACTTCTCTTGGACAGCAAAGGGAATCAGGCAAGTTGGTTTTGCAACTTCTTCCTCTCAACCCCAAACTCTGGACACCTTGTTACCTCCTGGATGGGCTTTGTTTTCTGATAGTCCGATTTTATCCCTTGTCTTAGAAACAGAAATTGAACCAAGTGATGGATGCAGGGGATAATCAGGCTTGTTAATCAGATTAAAAATGATTTATTGCCTCCATATTCACCAACTCAGTACGAAATACTAATCCACTGGCCAGGGCTTTGGAATTACCCCTCACCACATCCCCAAAGTCAAACAGAGAATGAGCATATTTGACTCAGAAGAGACCCTTGAAAGGGAGCCAAAACAATGAAATAACATCACTTCCACTTTGATAATCCCAGGCATGAGAATTTTTTTTTTTTAATTGAGTCGAATGTAATTTGATAACGAGACAGGATTTGGTCGCAGAAAAGATCCAAATCTATTGTTATAGCAAACTATCTTGGGGGAAATGCTTTCAAGATGGTCAAAACCCTTTCCACGTTGCTCCCAGGAAACAAGGTCCATTCCCAGCTCTGTAGTATGCATAGAGAGGGCCTGTCACAGGTGATGGGGAACCAGCATGGGTGCTAACAACAGACTTGATTTTACTTTGTTGGATATTGTGCTACCTTGTTGGTTTTTGTTCCATTAGCACTGTGGATGTAGTTCTGTCCTCCACCCTGTAGGCAGCAGCTGGTACTCTCTCTGAGGAGCTGCAAGTACTTTATCTTTTAATCCAAAGGAACTCTTCTGCTATCTCAATGACAGATGCTGCCCACATGAGGCATACGGCAGGAGACTGTGATGCCTTATGCTCTTTATTCGCTGTTCCTTAGGGCGATTATTTGATTACGGTCAGTCTCTCTCATGAGATGGTAGGCTCCTTAGGAAAAGTTTTTTTCTCATCATTACACATTCAGTATCTAGTGTGGGGCCTAACACCATACACGCACAACAGAAGATTGGATGAGTCAGTTTTGCCCAGATTCTCTTCCAATAATCATTGTAGAAATAGAAAGCCATTCGCGCCTTCTCCCCGTGTTCTACCCCAGTTCTCTGCAAAACAGAAATGTCCTCAATGTTCCTGCTGCCTTGAGGAAATTCCTGCTATCTCCACGTTCTGCTCCCCATGAAAAGAGGGGTGCTTCACCTGATAGGTGAGAGGCTGAAAGCTTTCCCCACCAGCCCTTTCCTCCCAAGGGAGGCTCACTGTCCATGCGTCTGGCCCTCAGGTGCTCTGTGCTTGACAAGGTTCTTCCGGCAGCCTACTACCTGGCTACGCTTCTACTCTGCAGACTTTCTCTTGTCTGGTGGTGGTCTGAAGTCTATAGACAGATTCTGCATTCTTATTTCTCACTGAGCTATGAAGCTGGAGGCAAGGAAGAGTGACTGATTCAGTCCCCTAGAAAACCCCAACAATTGCCCTGCAAGTTGTAGGAGTTCTAAGAGCAATGCCAATAAACACATAGTAGATGACAGCCCTTGAGGGGCGTGGGCTGCTTGCCTCTTCAGTCTAGAAGCCCCTTTCTAAGAATGTCAACAAAAATACGCAACTTCCTATCTTAATAAAAATTGCATAAATCCAAGCTGCCTTAGGGGTCGTAGTCAGTTAATGCGCCAGAGAGCTATCAAGAGCATCATTCGGAATATGTTTGCTATGGGCCCTTCTTGCTGCAAACCACCAAAGGTGCAGGCAGTTCTCCCACAGGGTCAGCTCGGAGACAGAACCTTGGCTCTACCCTTCTGATCTAAGTAGGGCTGTGGCAGGATATGTCTGGGGTGGCCTGCAGGAGCCACAGAACTTCAGACAATGGATGGCTGTGTTTCTTCACAAAGAAAATGGTGGCAGCAGCACAGCTCATACTTAGGCCTCCATAGGATGGAGGCGAGGCAGAGGGCTTCCTGACACGAATTCCTGAAACGTGAACACCAGATAGCTTGGCTTTCTGAAAATGTCATATCTCTACCAGCTGCTGGATATCTGGGAGCTTGACTATCACCTGGTAAGACCTGTTGTGTGGGCTAAGTTACACAGGTGTGGTCAGGTGTGTTACCTAGATGAGGACGGGTCTAAGCCTACGCTCATGGAATGTCTGATGGGCAGCATCCAGTAAGGGGGAGGATCTGATCTGGATTCTGGAAGACTCCAAGGAGGATGAGTCCATGAAGCCAGCCACAGGGATCTGTCCAATGCAGTCTGGGTAGATCCAATGTTAACATCCAACTAAACAGGGCTGGTTCTGTGCAACAGTGAGCTGGGTGTGCATGTGTGGTTTAGGTCCAGTCCCCTAGCACCGGGTATACTTTTATAGTGTGTCTGAAGTCATCATATGCCACAATCAGCCACTTCAGGCATCAGGCACATGCTCTCAGCCCTGACTCTGACTACTGAGTTCACCTCAACTGGCAATCTGGGGAAATCTGAATGCAATGGGTGATGCATCATCTTAAGACCTCATAGGTGTACTCAGGAAAACACTTAGGAATGATTAACTCATACCCTCCCAAACTGCTTCATAGAGGAGAGGAGTTTTGGATATGGAAGTGACCTTAGACACCATCTGGTTGACCCTTGAACATTCCTAATATAAGACTAAGAGAGATCAATTGCTTAATCCTACTACCCTAAACCTTGCTCAGGGATGAAAAAGCTAGTAAGTTTGGTGCCAGTGTTAACTTGCCTTTCTTAGGAGAGAAGGGGTCTTGAGCTCCCTTAGAGTTCTGTCCTCTGACATATTCTGAGGCCACACTCTTAGCCATATCTTCCTGATGAATTACACCCATCATCACTGTATAAAGACCCTCTTTATCCCAAACTATCCTTCTTTCCTTAAAGACCTTTTGTAGGATACGGACTTCGCCATATGGTCTTATGGGTCGTATGTGTTTTGTTTCCGGTTGTTGTTAGTACTTGCCTGGCACATCCTGCTTTACATGGCAACCGCCTTCTCTCTTCCACCTCATCTTCTCTCTCACGTCTCCATCTATTTTTCAGGAGTATGTTCTTCTATCTCTGCTTCCCTGGGCCAGTCAAAGAGTCTTCGCTTGCCCTCCTTTCCTGGAGGGGCTTGTTTCCATTTTCTGTGTGGGCATTAAAAACCCAGTCTCTCTGGCTTGCTGTCCTATCAGTGAGCTTTCAGCTCTGGCTTTAAGTGACCTCTTCATTCGGGGATTTTCCTTTATTTGTTTCATGTGCAGCTAGGTAGTTTCACATTAGAGTCCTAACCCACCCAGGCTTTCTGTATGTCTGTGGTGTGTGTGGGCTCGGTCAGCGGAGGGACGGAGGGGAAGCATGTAGATTCTGTCTGCCATACTGACGGGACTTCATGTTGTGTTCCCTTTCTACATCACGTTCTCTCCACGAAGGATGTGGCCATGTGCCCTAAAACTACCACTGAAACGAGACACAGGGCCAATGGACTTTCTTCCACAAGTTCAGATGCTCTGAATTTTGCTGCTTCTAGCAACTTATCTCTGGGTTCTTTCCCAAATTAGATTAAACCAAGTTTTGGTTGCACTATGGTTCCTTGTGCTTAACAGAGAAGTCATGTGTTTCTTCTTACCACTTCAGAGCTGAGTTCCAGCCCTGCACTGTCCAAAAGAGGAACCACATGTGATTATTTAATTTCAATTCATTAAAATTGCATAAAATTAGAAATATAGTTGCTTGGATGTACCAATCATATCTCAAGTATTCAATAGTCACATGTGGCCGGTGGATTCCATAGTGGACAGTGCAGAGATAGGACATATCCTCCATCATCACAGGTAGCTCTAATGGATAGCACTGCTCATCCTAACCCCAGCAGTTTGACAAAGGGCTTTGGGGAGCACTGGACCTCCCACTGTAACACCAGAATCCAAGTGTTGAGGGGATTCCTTGTTAAAATAAGTACAGGCCTAGTTGTTACGTAAACGTGACTGGTTGGCCTCCAAATGTTTAATTCTACTGATTAGACATATCTGAGAAAGTTAACTTTCCAAAGGGAGAGCAGTAAGTAACAGCAAAACAGCACTGAACACCTCCTCCGCTTCTATCTACTGCCTAGCCCTGCCCTAGGCAGTCTACATATGTGGTCTCATTGAATCTTCAAACAACACTCCAGGTAGGCTGTTTCGATACTATCCCCATGGTACAGGCGAGGAAACTGGTCAGAGAATTTATGATTTGCTCAAGGTCTTAAATTTACTAAGTGGCAGAGCTGACAGTGAAAGTCTGGTATGACCAACTCTTTCTACTTTGAATCCTGTTCTCCAGTTTAAGATTTCAGGTACTTCACCAGGCAGGGACAGTATCCACCAGGTACATTACAGTGACTATCCTGTGGCGCTTCCATTATTCACCTTGACCGTTGGCTGACGGCAAGGGCAGGTGCTTAGGACAGTGCCAGAAGTGAAGAAAGGGGGTACTTATTTCAGTTTTCCCAAGCTATTCAAAACCTCTCTCAGTCCCCTGGACTCTTGGTTACCACATTTTTAAAAAGAAGTTCATACCATTTCGTATTCTTAAATTTTTATACCAATGGGGCAAAAAGATACACACTAGGAATATGTAGATTGTCTAGAATGATCTTAGAATTCTACATACACATGAAATGCTAAAACCTAACATTTTCCCTATTTGTTCCTTCACTCAAGAAATGCTACGTGTCTACTGTGTGCCAGGCACTAGGCCAGGCACTGGGACTCTGCGAGTGAAGAAGAGTGAGGCAGTCCAAGGCCCGACAGCGTGGACAGGCTCTTTGCAACCATAGCAGCCCTTGTAAAGCTCCTCACTGATAGCATGAACATTCACCGTATTTTCATGACTCACACATTCATCTGAGAGGACAGAAGTGAGGCTACTTTCTACCAGAGATGTGCGGCAGGTTATGGAGTTTCTCAGAAAAGACAGAGCATTCACTGAAATACACACCATGTTTGAACACGCCTATCAGAAGGGACTTATCGGCCTCCGCGTCCCACCAATCCACTGGGATCTCCACATAGTCAATGTCAGGCAGAGGCACTTCTAGTTCCCTGCGGAAGGAAGGGTGTAGACTCAGAGTTCCTTCAACACAGACATACAACAGTGCAAGAACTACTGGCTGAACCCTGGTATTAAGCCACATCCCTAGTCGCATGCTAAGAGGCTGAAGTTACAAGGACTTAGGAGGCTGTGGGCCACGGTTTCCTAAGCAGGACTTTCTATCACCCTCCTCCAGTGAACTATTTCCACATATGTACTTGATTTCCAGGCTTTACCTCAGACTGACTGAAACAGAACCCGGAAGCACCTCTTAGAGAACCCATCAGTAAGTCTGGGTAGGGCTTTGGGGTCCACATGTAAAATGTAGATATCCATCTTGAGAACCACAGCAAAAGCCATCAATATATTGGTCAACTGAAGGTAGAACATCTTCAACATGGTCAAATTCATACAGAATCAAATGCTGAAAAGTCCCCAGATCATCCTGGTTCAACATGTAGAGATCTCAAGCAGTGCTTGAGAACAAGACAGTCAGTACCGGTACATGCTGGGGTATGAAGACAGCTTTTCAGAGGAAAGGTTCTACGGTAGGTGGCAGCGGTTTGCTGGGTCAAAGCTCATCACCAACTGCACTGCTCCTGGCCAAAGGGACAGACATAACTTGCCCTAAGGAGGAGGCCTATAGGACTAGCAGGCCTGTACCATCAGCCCCTCACTGAACTCTGTCCATGTTCTGAAAGCTCACATGGACCCTTAGCTCACTGTCTTCATTTGTCTGAGCAGTCCTTACTCTTTAAGGCTTTGGGTCTGGGGAGAAAAATCCACCTGATGGCTCCTCTCTCCCAGCTCCCAGCTGTCTGGGATGGCTCCTCTGTAGCATTTGAAGTTTCTTCTTGTGACACATGCCTAACTGCCCCTCCCCAGGCCCAGCTCCCTCTGTGGGAATAGTGGTCCATGGCCCTACCATTCCAGCCAGTGCTCCCTTTCTGGCTCCACTGTAGGGCCCACTGCTCTGCCAGGGTGCTGCCGGGAGCTAAATGACTTTTCTGGGATGAAATGCTATTCATTCCTCATGCACAATAAGGGCCACTGACAGCCAAGATTGAGGAGAGCAGAGGAAAGGAAGGAAGGGCATGGGTAATGGACTCTCCGTGTTCTATCTAGCCCCTTCCATCTACACGTTCTAAGAAAGCAGAGCGGGATGAGAAAGTTCAGGAAGATTACTTCTGCCAGATCAGGTTGAATTCTGCTGCATTTCTCCGATTCATAAATTGAACCTCCTTACCAAAACACTCAACCTCCCTATACCCATTACAAATGACTATAGCAACTACAGACAACGTTATCAAGTAATAATGATCATTGTAATGGTTGCTCCTGATTACAAATTGCCCCATCGGTAGGATGGTTAATGTCCTTTACCTCTCTCCTTCTTTAATGCCCCCCCCCCACCCCGCCCCCATCACCGCTAAAGCCATTAGCACTGTCCAATGGAAAGAAAGAGGAAAGGGGTGCCTGGGTGGCTCAGTCATTAAGCGTCTGCCTTAGGCTCAGGTCATGATCCCTGAGTCCTGGGATCAAGCCCTGCGTCGGCTCCCTGCTCAGCAGGGAGTTCGCTCCTCCCTCTCCCTCTCCCCCTGCTTGTGTTCCCTCTCTCACTATGTCTCTCTCTGTCAAATAAATAAATAAAATCTTTTAAAAAAAAAAGAAAGACAGAAAGAGGAAGAAGAAACCATGGCCACAGGTAATCTCAAAGCAAAGCTGAAATACCATTCCTTCTGGTTTTCTCCGGGAATGACAGGCATTGTACAGGACTAGAGCAAACAGCATGTCTGGGGGTGAAGGAGGCTGTCTGGCTTCATCAAGTGGTTGGTAACTGGGAGCATGGTGGCCTCATTCTCTGAAATCTTGGGAGATTCCCACAGGATTCTACAGCTTTGGAAACACTAATTTATAAAACTAAGGTGCAAACAATCAAACAGGGCACCAGGTATGACTAGTATGATTAGCAAATACAGAGAACTGCTCAAATGTGGAAGGGCACAACGGCCAAGAGTGCGATTCTGAGCAAAATGCCCAGGGCACACCTGTCGGACCAAACATATCAGAGGATGAATACTCATCCCACAACGACTAGTTAAGGCAGAGAAATGACTGTTCAAACCAATGTTACAACACCATCTGGAAAAGCAAACTAACTCAAAACCTCACCAAAAGCTGTGCCGTAGAGAAATGGATTTCTCCTTCATTTCATGTGTAGGGGACCTGCCCGCTCTACCATGTAGGTAACTGACCCTGGGCTGGGTGTGAACACAGGCCTCCAGAAGCACAGGCAGCTTCGTCCATCTCCACGAACAGGCACCATGTGGCAGCTCTTTAGCACTGAGCTCTGAGAGCTCCAGTTGGTGTGGTTTACCTGGCAGGGGTTCCTTCAAACGCTTTCTCAGCTGCCTCTCCCAGTATTTCAGCTTTTAGGTAGTATAGCATCCGGACTCGCAAAAGTACCCTGTGAAAGGTGAACACATTAATGTAAAGGTATCAGAACCACGAGCTGCCTGTAAGTTGCCACCCCCCAAGTGGATACAGGGAAATTCTGGGCATTCCCATGTTATTAGTGACGTGAAGTGATATATGAGAAAGCACTAGGAAAACAAAACCCAAGGTACTGATGACAGATGCTACTGTGATTTACACAGAAAAACATATCTCACCATCATCTGTTAGGTCACCCAGTTAGCCATGGGCGGCAGCAGAAACACTGTTCCTCCTGGTCTATAAAAGAGTACTCAACCCTCCCACAATGACCTCTGGGGCAGCGCTGCCCTCCAAGAGGCTGGTTAAAGTTTACTAATTTACTGAAGAGTAGGTCATGTTGAATGGTGCTGTTTTCAGTTTCACTTGCACACAGTTAAAATGGATATTCTAGGAGTCTTCTTCATGGCAATACTGCCAGAATATAATCAAGTCGTCTCTCCTGAGGTGCTCAGTTCCCTGGATTCTGCACGGAGCACACTCAAGCTCCAAGGGCAGGCACCAAACACGTTCGAGACAAGGCAATTAAGCAAGTATTTGTTGGGCAACTACTGTATGCTCTGCACCACACTGGGTACTGTGAGGCACATGACGGAAGCAAGCGATTTAGCTCTCTTCTTGAGAAGCCTACAGCATCTAATTGTGAAATGAGCCCAACCAGAAAAGAATCACTGTACAGAAGAGGACCAGGGGTCGAGGGCTGGGGAAGGCTCAATGTACGCAGACACACGGTGAAGGTAAGGGTAGGCACGGAGAAGTCTACCATGGTCAAGGAGATGCTTCATATGTGCAGCAGAGCTGCCAATAGGTTTCGAAGAGGACTTGTAACTTGTTCAAAACCAGGAAAGAGTAAAGGCCAACTATTAAAAATAAAGGCCCATTTACATACACAGGAACTGACCTCCATTTAAGTTATTTTAAAAAGAGAAAGAGAGCACAGAGCACAAATAGTATGTAAAATGTGTGTTATTTTAGGGAAGATAAAAGGAGGCTGTACATTCACCTATGCTGATCGGTCCATGCCCAGAATATCTGGAAGAACCAGGTTAGCAGTGGTTGCCTCTTGAGGGGGAAATAGGAACTGGAGGTGGGAGGAAAGGTTTTTTTTTTGACAATTTTTTAAAAACACATAAAGTGCCACCGTGGGCTCAAGTAGTAGGTGGCAAAATACAAGTGAGAATTTTCAGAATGGAAAAAACGCACTTATTTTTCTGGTCTGCCATTCCTTACCTCAGCTGTAAATCAACTCAAATAATTTTGAGATTTGTTTTTTTAAAGCTCAGACAACAACAACTCTAAGAATTTACAACAGTCACTGATCTTTCTACCGTGCTGACAGTAGCCGCTTGCCTCCTCAGTAAGAAATGGAACGAGGAGGCCTTAGGTATGGAATTCCTGCCTGGTTAGATCTAGCCCAATTGGAAGAAGGCTTTCCTGAAAATGAAAGATAGAGCTGTCTCTATTTCTCTAAACAGAGATGTGTTGGTACTTGGAAATATCTACAGCATGAGGGAATAGAATTTAAACTGAGTAGTATTCACTTTTCTCCAAATGAGAAGCAAATCAACTCAGAGGACAGATGGGGCAACCCTCCCTGAATGAGAGGATAATCCCAGTTGACATCTAAACTCAAAGGGAAGGAGAACTGGAGTAGATCTGTGATACCCTTACTTTAGTCAAACAAAACCCATTAATATTTCGGTGGCATTATTCCTCTTTCCCTTATCTCTTTCTTGAAAAAAAAAAAAAAAAACAGAAACTCCACAACATTTTGTTGATATGAACTATATTTCCAGGAGAAAAATGTACAGCTTGATGAATTTCCACAAACTGAACACACCTGTGAATCCAGGACCCCAATCAGGAAGCAGAACATGTCAGGAGAAGGCTCCCTGGGTCCCCTTCCAGTCACTACTCCCACCCCCAAAATGGATGACCACTCTCCTGACTTATAGCTTGGATCTGAAGCAGTTATTTTTAAAAATTTTTAAAGTTCTTTTGATGACAAGTTCCTATCCCTAAATACGATACTACTACCACTACTGAACAATGCTTTGAGCACTTACTACTGGCAGCATGTTAGCTCCCTTAATCCAAATAGCAGCGCTAAGAGATGGGACTATTATCATCTTCATTTTCTAGGTGAAAGAGAGAAGGCACAAAGAGGTTAAGTAATGCACCTGCTGACAGGCAAGAGGGCTGGGATTTAAATCCACGCAGTTCTGACCACACAGCCTGCCTTAACCTTTATCTGATATTGGAATGGCAATACATTTGCTAACAGAGCCTACAATTCTAAAAGCTCACAGTCCAGTTTGGCTGAAAAGTCTGCCTGTTTTCCAAAGTGCCTCAGGGCAGAACCAGGACTCAAGATCAATGGGTGGAAGTTACAAGGAAGCAGATTTTAGATTCAATATACAGAAGGACAATTAATTAGAATCATCTGGTAATTAAATGAGCCCTGCTGAGAAATGGTAAGCTCCCCTCAGCACGAAGGCTCAAGCACTGGCTGAAGATTCCCTGTCAGGGGACTGCCCATAGAACTCCCATGCTGAGTGGGAAGAGCTGCAAGTCCCTGTTGGCTCGGAGTCTCTGGCTCTTCCTGAGCCAGAACTAAAGAGAACAGCAGTCTCCATAAGATTCAGGATAATAAATAATAGTTGGCATCTCTGAACTCAGAGAAATGCTTTACTGCATTTTTTTTTTTTTAAGTAATCTATACCCAATGTGGGGCTCAAACTCACAACCCTGAGATCAAGGTCGCACGCCAGGCGCCCCTACTGCATCCCTCAATTCCCAGCGTCAGGCATGCACTCAGGAAAAGTCTTGGTGGGGGGGTGGTTAGAAATGTTCAGCCCTTCCTCAAAGGTCCGAAATGGTTCTGGTCAGCATCTGTGATCATCTCTGCAGGTGTCAAGGGAAGTTCTATGTCAACCTCTCCAGCTCAGCCTATTTTCAGCACTCCACACCCACATGTGCAGTTGTGAACAGAATAGCCAAATACTGCTGCTGTAACTCAGCAGGGCAAAACCCGAGTCCTTCGTTTTGCTCTGCGTCTTTCAGTGAATAGAAGGCTTTTGATTCTGTCCTGGCCCAAGCACCGTTAGCCTCCTAGCTGGTGAGACTCACAATCATGGAGTTAGCTGCGTATGTATTCCTCATCACCCGTTACGCATTATTCCTTGGTCATGTCTCACAGTTGACCCTTTCTCCCCAACTCTCTAGTCAGCACCCTTCTCTAGGTCCTCATGGTCAATACTTAAATTAAGACAGAACTCTCCTAGATGGCCATTCAGCTCTAGGTTGACCTATTCCATCTTGCCGTTGCCAGATTAATTTTTCTCCTCAAACGTTATTTTTTTTTTTTTTTTACCACATGTCTCACTTGTTCAAGAAGGATGGCTGCTTGAAGTACAAGAGAATCTTCATTTAGTTTGCAGTGCGCAGTCTCCTGTGAGTACTCTTACTGAGGCTATCTCCTCTGCATGTCCCCTCTGTGGTGACTCTGAGTCAGTCACATGGAGCATGCTACGAGGTCCTGCCCCAGGCAGGTTCTAACATTAAGCACGTGCCCTTGGATTCTCTCTCCCAAAGAGCCTGTACTTCTGTGCAGGTTTTATTACAGTTTTGGACATAAGGCCTCTCTTTAAAGGTTTGGAGAGATGAAGGGAAAGGATCAGACTTCATCCATAAAAGAATACAACCCAACAACAACCACAGGACCATGAGATGATGTCACAGGGAGGAAGAAAAAATTATCAAAACATACTAATTTAGAAATTAACGAACTCTTACTTATCACTTAAATTCTATGGTTATAACCAGAGGTGTGGCAGCAGAGGCCTGCTCAGTGCTGAGCAGGAGTGCCGGGGAGCTCACCCTAGGCCTAGGAAGCTGGATTGGGGGGAGGGGTCTCCAAGGGCCCTTTAAGTTCTCATAGATCCCCCGTACTGTGACGCAAGTATGCAGGGGCAGCTCATCACTGCTCGGTGGTTGGGTGCCCCACCTCCCCAAACTCAAACAAGAGCAGTTTCATCTTCTGTCACTGTGTCCCTTGCATCCCTCCCTCTGCACGGTGCTAGCCTAGGGCCTAGACGTATGAGATACGTCTCAAATGGATGTCTGTCAAATACCTGGAAGCCATGAGCAGCAACAGTGCATTAGGAGAGGAAGCAACTTGGCATGGGGGAGAGGGGAGGCTGAGAGCAGTGGCCATTAGTCTTCTGCTTTCCCTAATGTGACCTCAGGGGCAGAAGGACAGAGAACAATGAAATCACCAGTGTCCTAAATGGATTTAGAGAGTCAAGTCAGAAAAACCCTCAGGGGTACAGGCTGCATTAGTAGAGAATCCAGGTTCTGGGGGGAGAGATGTTGCTAAAGGAGTGAAATAGGCTTTAGGTGAAGGGATCCTGTCCCAGCTTAGACCACACCATCCTGCCTTTCCAGACCCTGCATGGTGGTCAGGAGCATCAGGGAGTGTCCCACAGCCCCGCGGGGATCCCAGGAGTCTGGACAGTCTGAGTAGAGCTGCCACCAGGGATGGGGAGGGGCCCACTCACTTATTGCAGTGCTGTTTGAGGTGTTTCTTATAGCCGTCATCATGGAGGACCACCTCAGGGTTGCAGGTGGCCAGCCAGTCTGCATTCTTCAACTCTGGGAGCAGCAGCTGGTTCTTTGTCTTCTTCCCCTTCCTCCCTCTGGGGACTGGAGCAGACAACCCTGTAGCAGAAAGGCAGGTAGATGAATGAGCCTAGGCAGCTTAAACATGGGGGAGCAGAACAGAGCTGGGCTGGGGTTGCAAAGAGGCAGCCAGGCTGTGCGTGGTGGCCTGGATGACAGACCCCACTCCTTGGTCCACCAAGCAGTGCCAATAGTGAGGAGAAATGCCTGGGCCCCAGCTCGGTCAACTCCAGCAGCGTTCAGTCAGGCAGCAGGAATTTACCCAGGCAGATCAAGAACATCCCCTGTGCCCCTTGGGGAACTTACAACCTGGCCAGGAAAAAAGGCACACTCAACCTGAAACATGAAGGTGGGCTACAGCCAAGCACAGGGAAGGAGAAGCACAGCACAAGAAAAGGCACAGACAGGTAGGAATGGGACAGAACAGTGAAATGCAAAAGAAAAACCACAGCGCACACGGTGTGACCCCGGTTCAAAGAAGGAACCCTGTGACGCTCAGGTCAGTGCACAGGACGGGCACGTGGGAAACCTCAAGAGGGCCCCACTGTACTTCCACCAGATGGTATAGGTAAGGCTGGATGATGCTGAGGGAGGACTGAAGCAATCATCTTCCTCTCCCACAGCTAACATGCTCCAATGTATCTGAGAAAGGGAAGTCTCCCAAAGCACAGCAACCTGGGGCAACACAGGCGGAAGGATGGAAGCATACAGGAGCTCCCACTTCTCGGGCACGGCCCTGCCACCGCTCACCTGAGTGGTTCTGGAGGGTCTGGGCCTGCCCATCTTTGGTAGGTGTGATCAGTTCCCAAATGAAACTCTTGATCTTCTCGTCCCCCTTGTAATGCTTGACACAGTACACCAGCAGGGCCCGGCAAATCATCTCCATGTCCTTCTCGTTCAGATGCCACTTGAATCGCCCATGAGTCAGGATGTCCTTCCACCGGCCCCAGCTGAGAGTGGAAATACAGAAGGGCGTTGGAGGGAGGAAGGGCCATACGTGCCCTCAACACTGCAGGACAAACAGGAGCCAAGAGTGCTTCTCATCCTCTGTCGGGTCTACTAATCGCCCTCAGGGCTTAGCCCTCAAAGGCCTCCAAGGACCACATGCTGTAGCACACCAAATGTCACTAAGGTGACCTGAACATTGAGAGCTTCCTATAGCCACCAGAATGTTAACAAGGGAGCGATGAAACTATTTAGAGCAGGGAATAAATTTGGAATTAAGACAGTCCAGCTGCAGTGTTCAAAAGCAATGGTGAGCTCTCAGAAGCTAAACCTTCTACTTCTACCAGAACCAGAGCCCTGCACAAATCATGCCCTAACTGTAACATCTGTTGCGCGGATTCCTTATACGTCCCGGGGGGCGGGGGGCGGGGTGGTGGTGGAGGAGCAGGAAATCAGTACCAGGCAGCAAATTAGTAACAGAGATTTGCTGGGACAAGCACACGAGAAAACCATGGCACATCTACAATACGGCAGCAGAGCATACAATGACTGAGAGGGCCGTGGGCAAAAAGCACAGTTCTCTCCTGCTCTAACAGACCCTCCATCAGCCCAGAGCTCGTAGAGGTGACTGGATAGACAAACTGGACAAATCTCAGGGACTGGAAAACAGTAACACGCAGGCAAAGCCAATACCCACCCAAAGATGAGCAAGTTCTTCTCCACCCGGAAGCACTCAGCTCGGAGGTAGCGCCTGGTTTTGTCATTGAGGCGTCTGGACCTCGTGGGCCTTTCATCTGAGTCACTGTCTAGCTCAGAGAACTCCATGAGCTCATCCTCCTCAAAGGAATTGTAGTGTTTGGTCTGCTTTCTCACTCGAGGCCGGTCGATCACTAAGCTCTCCTAGAAACAGAGAGGTCGGTTGGGGAGAGAACCCTCTTTGCTCTACCCCCATCACAATGCACACGCATGTCCTGTGGCTCGTCCTGGGTCATGAGGACACATCCAGTAGAAAACCACACGCGGCCTCATCCTCCAGCAGGAAAGGCCCTTCCCAGTACACCGCCCATGACCACGACAAGCAGAGGGGATTCTTGGAGACTCACTGGAGATGACATGCTCCCCCAAGCCCCCAGCGCTGTCCACCACCATCTGCTGTTTCTGCAGTCCTGCTAGCAGAGCAGGTATGGTGAGCAAGGCCCCCCGGTGCCCAGAGCGGCGGTCCGCTCTTGCCAAGAAAGGCTGGAGTGGCACACCCCAGCTGTTGCCCAGCATGCAGAGGCAGCCTGCGCTCTAGAGACAGGAGGAGTTGGACAAATCCATCTGCTCAGCAACTTTCTGAAGACACACACATTCCTTGCTTCTTTACTCTCTGTCTTCCATGAGCACTAACTGTTAACCTTTTGTCTTTCGCTGAAGACATGATCCCCAGCCCAGGATCCTCTGCTCATTCTGGCAGTTCCCCTGCCAGAACCATTGCCTCTTTAATAGTCCCCAGAAGCGGGTGCCTGGGTGGCTCAGTTGGTTGGGCGACTGCCTTCGGCTCAGGTCGTGATCCTGGAGCCCCGGGATCGAGTCCCGCATCGGGCTCCCTGCTCCGCAGGGAGTCTGCCTCTCCCTCTGACCTTCTTCCCTCTTGTGCTCTCTACCATTCTCTCTCTCTCTCTCTCAATAAATAAATAAAAATTAAAAAAAAACAGTCCCCCCATAAGCTCCTGCTCCTTTTCCTTCCCCCCCATACCTCTTCCTGAAGCTCAGCTCAGCTCCTAAATACTTGTCCGCGTAGCCCCGATACACGGTGGTGTTCCTCCTGCGTCAGTTCCCTTGCTCCCTGCCTTGCACGCTCCAGCTGCTTCTCAAGGTCTCTAGGACAAGAGTTTTTTCTCCCCGCCCTTGCTCACTGCCCGGCACACAGAGTCACTCCTTGATTGTGACCTTGTAAAACAGGTTTTACTAAACAGGTTACTCAAGGGACTTCAGGCTCTTCCTACAGGAGAGAAGAGGGTGGACTGAGCAAGCTCTGGTGATCCCACAGAAGCGTTAAGGCTGGGCGCTGGTTACTGAATCAGCTAGTGATGCGCAGGGGCTGTCCCCTGCGCTCGTGCATCCACAGGGGTTCAACACCACCAGGGAAGACAAGTAGAAGGTGATGTGTGTGCATCCTGGCGTGAGGTGACAGGGCCAGGGATGGAGGGAAGGGATGAGATGAACACTTAAGGGGTGCCTCCCCACAGGCTAGGGAGGTGTATTCACAAATATCGCCAACTCTGCGAGGGGGCGTCACCACCACCTTTTGTCCCATGTCTTGCTCACTTATCTCGGTGGGGTCAACTGCCTTGCCCAGAGGCACACAGTCGGAGGCGGACTGACACCAGACTCTGGTTTCGTTCCAGGGCTATTCCCTTTCTCATGTTCAGAAATAGAAGAACTCAAGATACTGAAAGAATGGAGGGGAGACCAACAAAGCCCCTCATGCTGCTTTGTCTCCTCTGGAGTATTTGTCGCAGGCGAAGTCTTTTTCATAGGAAGTACTGAAGCAGAGGTAAAATAGTCACATGCCAAGGATGGGATGCTGGCTTGGGTCAGAGGGCTGAACTTGACCTATGTGTGGCCAGTCCCAGTTCTTTTTTTTTATTTTATTTATTTTAATTTTTTTTTAAAAAGATTTTATTTATTTATTTGACAGAGAGAGACACAGCGAGAGAGGGAACACGAGCAGGGGGAGTGGGAGAGGGAGAAGCAGGCTTCCCGCCGAGCAGGGAGCCCAATGCAGGGCTTGATCCCAGGACCCTGGGATCATGACCTGAGCCGAAGGCAGACGCTTAACTGACTGAGCCACCCAGGCGCCTCTGGCCAGTCCCAGTTCTAACTGCCTCTGTCAAATTTCCCGGGTGCCCAGCAAACTGCATGTCCCATTAGGTCATTCTGAAATTACAAGAGCGAACATTTATCAAGCTCTGTCTATGTGTCAGGCGTATTTTAAGTATGTTACCTATAGCAGCTCACTTATGAACGAAGGCTCAGGAGTGAATAATGACTTGAGCTGTGTGGGAACTTATGGTCCTATGAGACACAGAGAAATTGCGATGGAAAAGAACATTCTCAGTACCGTACCTTTTCATTCTTTGCTTCAGTGTCCAATTCAGCTATTTTAGCCCATTTCTGCCAAAAGTTTGGGTCATCTAAGGAAATATCTGTCCTGTTTCCTGAAGCCACAAAGCTAGCCTGTGGAGATGATGAAAGTCAATAAACTGCATCTGAACACAGTACAAACTGGTAATACCACCTATGTTATTTCAAATATCCCAGAATCTCAAGTATGTTCTCTAACTGCATTTGAAACCAAAACCCCTAACAGAGCCTCCCAAATGAATGTAAAAATCTCAAGACTGTTCTTTTCTAAAGATTGGGTAAGGAAATTACAATTTCAATGTATAGGTCATTTTTTGGAACTGAAACTTGGAAGCAGGAAGAAAGCCCCTGGAACACAATGGCAATGTGTCACTTGATGTCTAGTTCCCTGCAAAAGGGTTGCTTCTTCCAACTTCCCTAGATGGAATTTTTTCTTTCAGCTCACCACTTTCCAAATGTCCACTATAGGAAAGGCACTGAGTTGGGCAGTTCAAGGTGTAATGAGATGAGCGGCACCCATAAAGCACAGGATGTTCTACTGAAGAAGTCCTACATAAGTCAACCAAACAGGCCACAAAGCTCCCAGAGCCTGTGGTCAGGGACACCTGAAAGTGATCTGATAAGTGGTCTCATTAGTTGAATCCAAAATCCAGTGAGCTGAATGGCAGAGGAAAGGGGTACCTAGACTAGCAGCTGGGAATCTAGACTAACATCTCTTTTCTCATGAAATGAGCAAAAACACTTGCTTCAGTTTGAGGAATGGAACGTTCATTGGAATTTCAGGGCTTGGACAGTGGTCAAGGAGTACTCTAGAAAGAAATCCAGATGACCACTCAAAGATGTCAGAGCAGTCTTTGTGAACAGTGAACAGTGCAAGCTGTAAACCAAAGTGTCTGTCCTGTCTGCTGACGATCAGCTCCCAAACGTCAGGAGTGGTGTTTTCTTTCTATAGCGCTTCTGGCTCATTACTCAGAATTTAGTCTCACACAAAACAGGTGTAGACAATCTCAGCGGTTTGCATATAGAGAAAACAAAGCCTGGCCAGTGAAGATCAAAGAATAGTTTTCTTTCTGCTCCCACTCCAACACAGACTCTGGAGGAAAGGTGCCATACCTTGGCGAAAGTAGACCCTTTCCCTTCGGACTGGATGGTGATGGTGTGGGTTCTTCTCTGCAGAATCTGGTCTATGTCTTCTTCACAGAACTTGGAGCCTTCATCTTCCTCATCCATTAAGGCTCCATAAGCACCTTTCCGGAGCAAGTCCTCTACCTCCATTTTTGAGAGCTGTTGTACCTGGACAGGTCACCAAAGGCTACTCACAAAGTGGAAAATGCACAGGAGAAAAACAGCCTCAAATCTGGCTCTCATGATTCAGTGCACACTTCCTCCACTAACTGCACATGTCAGAAAAATAAAGATATGGGCTACAAGTTTTAGAAAATTAAAGCCCAGATAAAGACACTCAAGAAAACTATGGGGAGGGCAGGCAGATAATCCCCCATGGGGAGCTCTGGAAGAAAAGCCAGCACATGACCCAGCGGCCCTAACATTCCTCAGGACATTGGTTACTATCAAATGTCACAAGGTATTTAAACTATGCACCACTAAAGAGGATATATTTAATGTTTTAGTTTGAGTCTGTATCTTTAAAAACCTCCAGATGTATTAAATGAGCTAAAGAATGATGATTTATTCGTTATTAAATAAATACATGAATATTGGAAATGATGTCATTTCTCAACTAAAGAAAGGATCCTGTGCCAAGTGTGATCTTCTCAACTGCTTGTTGAAAACAGGAAATGGGAGTTCAAAACACCCTTTCCTGGTTGTAATTAAGAATCTGGTTCTCTTTCTATCATTTTCAAGAAGGAATTCCATGACTCCCAGCACTGGTAACTTAAAGTATTATACTTAGCAACATATGCATATCTCAGAGGATACAGAACATCTGGACTGAAGACAACTCATTTAGAAGGTTTTAATTCCCAACCTTTGATGCCCTGAGTCCAGAGATTAAGGAGATACTCTGCTTTGTTGGCCTATAATTTAATACGATTTAGGAATCTTAGCTGCAATTTTTCATCCCTGTGGAGGGGGAAAAAGATTTTTTAACTGCCATACTGCAAGCTGCTAATTTATTCATTCATTTTTTCCACTGACCATCATGCACTGAACATCTTTAATATGCCAAGTACTGGTAAGGTCCATGGGTGATACAGATAAAATAGGTTCCCTTATACCCTGAGGAAGTTCAAAGTCTGGAGTACAAGATAAGGCATGGTGACAATAGATATTTAGAGTGTTAAAGCGTTAAGATCTACTGACTTCTAATGGGCACTGTTAAAAACTCTGCTTACTAAAACGTTACTGCATGCCGGGCAATCCTACCCTATAACTGTGCCTACAGACTTCCTTTATGCATCTGTAAAATGCAGAGATCTGACCCTGAATGATCCTCTGCTGTGGGGAATGACTCAACAAAGACGTGCAACCTGACTCAATTTAGTGAAAGTGAATCTTAAAACAGCTGTAAGAAGGAAGACTCCAGAGGGGCCCAGGCTGTGTGAGGAGTGCTTCTTGGGGACCCCAGGCAGGTACTGTCATACTCACTCCATTGGTGCTGCCCTTTCGGTTTATGTCCTGAAGAACAGCTTTGTCCAGGCCCAGCTTTAGGCTGGCCTTGTCAAACATTTCCCGCTCGTAGGAGTTCCGAGTAATGAGGCGATACACCTTCACGGCCTTGCTCTGGCCTATCCGGTGACATCGGGCCTGAGCCTGTGAAGGAAGGAAGGTCATATATATCATGTCATCAAATATTATGGCAGCAGCCCAAGGAACAGGGAAGTGCTTAAATACCATGTGGCGTGAGTGGCCAGCTCTCACAGTTATGAGTCATGGGCCCAATTTTGGAACAAAATTCACCCAGATGTCGGCTGCCCCTTCAAACTCACTCATCTCTTCACACCATTATTTACTGAGTGACTACCATATGCTGAGATAAAGTGAGAAGGACATGGCTTCCTACCCTCCCCAGCTTGCGGTCTGAGCCTAGGCACTCATTCCCAGGATGCTGTCCTGCTCTCTGGGCACATGCCTCAGAGCTGGCAACACCACTTTTTCATTTTACTAGAATGAAATTTTCACACATAGACAACAGTAAAGTACTTATGGACAATCGTTTTTCATCTCTACTACGCCCCTAACCTCTAAGACTATTATGAAGCAAATCCTAGGCATCCTAAGGTTTCATCTTTACGTATTTAATGTATAATTCTAAAGACAAGGACTCTTGTCTTTGCCATTGCCACTTTAAAACATGAACACTTGGTATGAACCATCTCGTCAGTGTCCCAATTTCCCTGCTTATCTCATACACATAATAAGTTTGCTTGTTTGATCAGGATGTAAATAGGGCCCCTATGTTGTAGCGGGTTAATATGTCTCAAGTCTCTTTCAATCTATAGATACTCCTTGCTTTTTGACCTCTCCCTTTTTCAAATGCAACTTTTTAAAAAAAGATTTTATTTATTTGACACAGAGAGAGTGCAAGAGGGGGCAGGAGCAGAGGGAGAGGGACAAGCTGACTCTGCACTGAGTAGGGAGCCCGATTCGGGGCTTGATCTCATGACCCTGAGATCATGACCTGAGCCGAAATCAAGAGTCAGATGCTCAACTGACTGGGCCACCCAGGAGCCCCTCAAATGCAACTTTTTGGTTGGAGAGACCAGGTTTCTGTCCCCTAGTTTCTAACGGTCCACACTTTGCCACCTGCATTCTGGCTGTGTCACTGAACAAGTTCCTCTGTTCCCTGTATTTCCTCTAAACTGGGAGCTGTATCTTGAGACTTGATCGGTTAAGATTTGATTTCTGGCAAGTGTGTTTCTTGGTGGTGTTTGAATTTCCATCAGGAGGCATATGAGGTCTGGTTGTCTTTCTTTGAGTGATAATCATTGGCTAGATCCACTATTTCATTAAAGGTTACAATCCCTCATCAGTTTTTTGGTTACCCTGATGTTCAGTTCTTGTAGAAAAGACAACTAAATGCCTGATTCTTTCTCTTTATTTTTTAAAGATTTATTTATTTATTTTAAAGACAGAGAGTGAGAGAGCGCACGAGTGGGGAAAGGGGCAAAGGGAAAGAATAACCATCCAGACTCCCGCTGAGTGCAGAGCCCAAAGCAGGGCTCCATCCCATGAGCCACGAGATCAGGACCTGAGCTGAAACCAAGAGTTGGACATGTAACTGGCTAAGCCACCCAGGTGCCCCTTCTTTCTCTTCACTTAAATCAGTTTCCAAAATAACATCCTCCAAAAGTGACCAATGAAGACTTTTCTATTTATTTTTTAAAGAACACAGTGAGGTTATGCATTTAAATATATGTCCTATGTTTTATCCCATTGTTGTTATTCTTTTTCCTGTGGGAAATTTCAAGTTGGCTCCTGAATTCTTTTGACATGATCCAGTCGAATATAGAAAGGAGCAAGATGAGAATAAACTCTGGTGTTAAAAATGGATTTGGAGGTATCCATATGAGCTGATGGTTGGGGGGGGGGTAAGTACACATATACACAGAAAGAAATAGATATGGATAGGTCTATTCATGTTTGCTTTCTGGTATGACATGTTCCATGTTCCTACCGTTCCTACTGTTCCATGCAAGACTTTCCTGCCCAGACCTAGATTCAGCCATTTCTTTCCTGGGAGTCCTGGTTTCTTTCAGTGGGAGTCTGGATGCTCTAGAGGCGCTCGTTGCTATTAGGTAGGTCATTGTTTCTAGGACGATTCAGAAGTGTTTATGTGTGTATGTGTGTACGTGTGTGTGTATAGTGTATACAACCATGTGCATACATAAGACAAAATACATGAGATCATACCATTATTTGTAATTTAAACTTAAAAGTATGGGATTTTAACGTTACCAACCACACACCTGTATCTCTTTTTAACCATGTCAAAAAGCTCAATTCTCAACCACACCAATATCATTATTCATTTATCTCACAATTTAGTCTCAGAAAAACTGTATCATTATGATCCCCCCCAAAACATAACTAAAAACAATGCAAGATTTCTGTTTTCCTCCTCTCACGGGGTTATATCCCACTAAGTATGTACACTCATATTACAGTGTTTTAAATACACAGTAGCAGGTAGGTTTCTTTTTCTTTCCCAGTGGTAGGGTTAGAAAATTTGAAACTATTTTCTACGTAATATAGGATTGAGGAAATGCATAAATATACTGAGGGAAACAGAAGTTAGGGTTTTCATGAGAGACTATGGACTCTGAGAAACAAACTGAGGGTTCTAGAGGGGAGGGGGTGGGGGAACGGGTTAGCCTGGTGATGGGTATTAAAGAGGGCACGTAATGAATGGAGCACTGGGTGTTATATGCAAACAATGAATCATGGAACACTACAGCAAAAACTAATGATGTAATGTATGGTGATTAGCATAATATAATAAAATTAAATTAAAAAAAAGAAGTTAGGGTTTTCACTGTTGAAGAACGAAGTTACAAATCTATAAAGAAAAAACTAGAATAACTGTGGTATTAGAATGGATTTAGAGGTTTCAGTATTAACTCGTGGTTAGGTATGTGCCTGTGTGAATACAAACATACACATACATATAGGTATAGACACAGATATGGATACATGTATATTTACAGGTTTATTATACACGTGTACATATATAATACAAATGAATGCATGTTATCTATCTATGTGCATTTATATTCTCTGTGTGTATGTATTCTAGCTATGTCCACCGAATGGGCCTAGAAACAAGAGTATCCCAGTAGCAAAGGCCATAACTCACTCTCAGATCTTGGTTTCTAAATATATTCTCCATTAGGACAAAAGCAAGGCATGTTAGAGAAATAGCTGATCCCAGGGCTGGGGGGGGCGGGGTGCGGGGTAGAAAAAGTACAGGATGAGCCACAAACATATTATTGTGCCAGAATGTAAGGAAGTACGCAAGGAAGGATGGAGACATACCCAAATAACACCACCAACTTGAAGAGGTTTACCACTGGCTGGCTATATCCAGGATGATCTGAATATCAAAATAAATATAGTAGTGGAATATAACCCACTGAATGAAAAAAGAACCCATGAGTACATAATGACATCAACAAAGGGGAGAAAAAAGGAAAACTCTTTCTTATAGTAGGATACGACTAACAGAGTTCAAGTAACAAAGCTTAGAAAATCACTCCTTTGCAACCATCACAGTGCTGACTGATTCAGGCAAAAACAATCAATGGCAACTAAAACCAGTGGGTGAAACGCTGATGAGGAATATTTACTTACACAGTCTCAAAGTACCTCTCCAAAACTGCTTATTAATTTCAAAGGGAAAAACAGCAACTTTATAGTGGAGACATCTGGCAGATCGCCCTTAACCAAGATACCCAAGTACCTATTATCACACAAACAGACATCATGTCTCTCGTAATGGTGATATATTGAGAACGATATATCACTTCACTGGTATTACTAAGCCTGAATTCAATCCTGAGGAAATACAAACAAAGACTGAGGGATGATCTGTACGACTGGCCTATACCCCTTAAAGACATAAGGTTGTAAAAGAAAGACTGAGGAACTCTTCTGACTCAAGACTAAAGAGATATGGGCAGTAAGGCGATGGGTGCTCCTGGACTGGATGGATTTCAGATTGGGGGGGAAGAGGGGCTATGAAGGAGGCTGAAATAAATGATAAATCTGAATATGGACTGTGGACTGAAGACCGTTTTCTTATTTCCTGATTCTGAGAACTAAACTGTGGTTATAGGAGAGAATGTCTTTGCACTTACACACTAAAGGACTTGGGGACAACTTACTCGCAAATGGTTCAGACAAAAGTGGTGTGTGTACACATGTGTTTAAGTCTAGGTAGGTACTCAGAGAGGTAGGGGAGATAGAAGGCAAAATGATAAAGTAAATGGGGCAAAATGTAAACAGTTGGTGAATCTGGATAAAGGCTATATTGGAATTGCAAACTGAAATGATATCAAAATGAAAATGTCAAAAATATTAAATACAAACATTTGAAATAATCTCTCCCTTGGGGTTACACTGTCCACTTGATATACAGCTAGATTCAATGGTTTCATTTTGCTTTTGCATTTTAGGGATTGATTCTTTTTCCCCCCACATTAATCTAACCGTAATGAAGGGAGTGGGAAAGAAGAAAACCAAACCAAGTAACTTTGGAAAATGGTATTTTGATTATATATTGCAAGACTAATGACAAACAAAAAACCAACCCACTACTACAGTCCAATATCATATGCTGGTAAATTTATTTATGTTTCACAGAATATGGGTTAGAAATTCTGCGATGACTTTATGTACATACTAGGATTGAACAAATGAGTAAATATACTGTGTTACCATGAGACTGAAACTTCCCACAGCCAGAGAAATGAGTTAAAAAGAAGGAAGAGGGGAAAGCTGGAGTGAATCCTGTGTTGTTGGATTGGAATCAGCAACTCACTGTGGGTGGGCAGATATGGAAAAGTATAGATGCACTGAGTGCTTGTGCCAAGTACACATACATACATACATTTCCTAGCTCTGTCTGCTCAGATAGTCTAGAAGCCATAGTACTCTAGCAGCAATGGGCACTCCTAGTAGCCAGATATTGGTGGCTAAATGCCATTTGTTTTTTTTTTTTAAGATTTATTTAGTTGAGAGAGAGAGAGACAATGAGCAGGGGGAGGGAGACAAGCAGACTCCCCACTGAGCAGGACACCCATCCCGACATGGGGCTCGATCCTAGGACCCTGAGATCATGACCTGAGTCAGACGCTTAATGAACTGAGTCACACAGGTGCCCCTAAATGCCATTCCTGAATAAAAGGAACCAGGGATCCTTGGAAGAACTGTCAATTCTATGGCTGTGGCAGGAAAAATGCAACATGAACCTGAACATCTTGTGGTGACAGAAAGGAAGTGCTCAAAAACTGATGGGAGCATGTCAAAAGGACACAGGAGCCAACCTGAAGGACCTCCTAATGACCAAGTGTGAACAACAAAATAAGTAATGAGAGCAAGAGACTATAACCCATAAATAAAACGAGTCAATACTGGTATAAAGAAATAAATGGGGAGAAAGAAGCTGTTCTCTACAGAATTCCAATTAATAAGTATATAGGAAATGACTGAAACAGAAAATTACGAGAAGCCAAACCCCATGGTAGTAATCGTTGAAGGCAAGAACCATTAATGGATGCTAAAATTAACAGGCCAAAGTATGGTGAGAAACAGGGTATTTATAGTCTCAAGATATCTCCTCCCAAGATACCGACTGAGTTTAAAGGTAAAAATAAAATAGTTACTTTACAGTGAAGAAGCCTGGCAGACACCACCTCGACCGAGTAATCAAGGTTAACATCACAAGCAGTAAGATGTATTAATCCATGTACTCTCTGAAATGATGCCCTGCGGAGCACATAACATCACTTCTATGATATTCTTGCTGAATGCATAACCGCAAATCTGATCATGAGAAAACATCAGGTAGACCCAAACTGAAAGATAGCAGCTGGTCAGTACCCTTCAAAAGTGTCAAGGTCATGAAAGATAAGGAAAGACAGGCTCTGCTGCAAACCGAAGGAGGCTAAGGAGTCAGGATTTCTAAAGGAAATATGAGAACATGCAATGGATCCCTGACCAGAAAAAGAAAATTTTAAACTGAAGGCATATGAATAAGGTCTATAGATTATTGTGTCAATGTTAATGTCCTGGTTTCTATAATTAGACTACAGTTATAGGAAATGTTAACATTAAGGAAAGTTAGGTGAAGGGTCCTGGAACTCTGCAATATTCTGCAACTTTTTTTAAGTTTAAAATTATTTCGGAAAAGTTTTTAACATTATTATTTTTTTTTAAAGTAGTCTCCACACCCAGCATGGAACCCAACATGAGGTCTGAACTCACGACCCTAAGATCAAGACCTGAGCTGAGATCAAGAGTCGGGTGCTTAACTGACTGAGCCACCCAGACACCCCGGAGAATAAAATGTTTTTAACAATTAATTTTGTTTTATAATGTTATAAAATACTTCGGGTGGTTCCACAGTCAAATATACAAAAAGGCATGTATGAAAAAAGCAGCTTTTATCCCTCCCACTTCCACCCTGTTCTCTCATTCCCCCTATAGGTAACAATTTAAGAATAAAGTGTTTTTTGTTTGTTTTATCTTTCATTTGGGGGGCAGGGCAGGAAGAGACAAGAGACACACACAGCTTTTCCACCTTATTTTTCCCCCCCACCCAACAATATACTCAAGAGATGACTCGTAGCAATATATAGAGACATTCCTCATTCTTTTATCAAAGTTGAAAACACCATGGCTTAGTCAATCAGTCTTCTATTGCTAGACAACTAAGTTGTTGAGCCTTTGGCTACAATTAGTTGCCACATCTCCTTTCAGTATCTTCAGTGGCAGTAGATTAGAAGAGGATTTGGTGGACAATTGGTAAACAAAGAAAGTGATCAAGGTAACTAATATGGTTTAGGGAACCTAGAAAGCACTATTAATATGTGGCCACAAGCACTGACACCGATTTTCTTTCTCTGGCTCATCTGATGTTGAAGGTAAATTACAAGAGGGAGTTTAAGAAATGTTCTGAGCAAAGGTCCAATACAGCAGCACTGCAGACACTGTTAATTACCTTCCTGGTATCGACAGTCCCCTTATTCCTCACTCCCAGAACCCTGATACTTGTAGAGGGCAGTAATGTGTCCACCTGAAACCATCTCCAGCCTCCCAGGGATGACGAGGGAATACAGTCTGGACAATGAGATGCAGCAGAAGTCTATTGGGGATATCTGGAAAAGTTCTGCTCTCCTGAGAATGCATCACACCTTCCTTCCTTATCTTCCCTGCCTAGGGTCGCAAGTATCCATCTTAGAACAAAGAGGATATAAATCACATTCCCTGAGGATGGTGGAGCAGAAAGACAGAAGGAATCTGGGACTCTGATGACACCATAAAGCCACCTCACCTTGGACTACCCATCTCCAGGCTTCTCGTTAATGGAGAATAACAAACCTGTTTTGGGGGGTGGGGGCGGGGACACTGTCACAAGCAGCTAAATGACCCAGAAGATAGATACGTGCTCTCCCAAGATGACTTACCTGAAAGATAACAGGATGAGTCCTGTCGCATTTAAGATACTCATCCTTTTACAGTTAAATCTCAATGACAGTCCTTATTTCCTTAATCAGAACTCACACACAAAACAACGTGGCAAATGGAGAAACACTCAGAACTAGGGCAGTGACTGAGATGAAGTCCAAACAAGATCCTCAGCAAAGGCATAAATATAGAACCTCTAGAGTAGGCCCCAAGGAGGGGGCGGGGAGCACCATGGGAAAATTCTAGAGCTCTCGTGCCCTCCCGCATGATGTGCAGGCTCAGGGTTTGTTCTTTACTTTTCAATACATTTGAGGTGAACAAAGACAGGCCTAGAAGAAACAAGGAGTGACATTCAGAAAATTAAAAACAAACAAACAACCAGGCACAGATCCCAGTGACTGCAATGGGAAGAAGTCCTGGGGAGAAGCTTAATTGAAAGATAGTGACAGATTTCAAATTGATACCAGCCCTCCACTTAACTATTGACAGTTTCAAATCCAGAATTTGGCACAACCTTGTACAATCACATAAAAATTAACTAGCGGTACAAAGAACCAAGCATAACGTTGACTCTTCTCTTGACCCTTATCTACTTTTTCGAATCACTACCTACATTTCAAAAATACGTTTTCTTTAATACTTTACAATGCTCTTTGGTCCTAAGTGAAAATCCGCATCTCAGAGAAGACAAAAACAGCCGCCTCGAGTCCCCCTTGAGCCCAACCCAGCATGCTGGTATAGCTTCCCAGCCCACCTTCTTTGCCTGAATATTTTATTTCAGGCCCAGCAATTTTACATCTCTCCTGGCACTCTAAAAGTCTGCATCCACCAACCAACTACTTGCGCAAAAGAGGACTCAGGGGCTCACCCTGCAGTAGGAACCAGGATGTGCTGGATGCTGCCCTCCCTTCACTATCTCCTTTGCAGGCCTGTTTTGGAAAAGGAAGGTTCTGGCTCCAAATTTGTTCCTTTGGGAAAGGTATCATCCCGTCTCAAAATGTAAACATTTTTGGGAAATAGCACAGATACCTGCTCACTCTATTTCTACTGTGTGACTCAGTTTATCACCCAAACCAAAGTCCTGAGCACTGTTGTCTCCCCAGGGCTTGGCCTGCTGTCTAGAGCTCAATAAATGTGTCAATAAGTCAGTCAGGAGCTGGCTGAGTACAGGAAGAAGAGAAGAGTTAGTAGCGTGGGAAAAGGGTGCTTCGGGGCAGCCAAACAAGACGTGGAGAGTGAGAAGGTAGGACATTGGAGGAGAGGCAGGACTTACTTTCTTTGTGGCCGATGCACAGTAAGTGCCCATCCCAGCTGCCTCAGGAGTGCCACCTATGCTCATTCCCACCTGTGTTCCCTTGGTCTGGAACATTCTTCCTTCCAAAATCAGATCTGAGATCCTGCCCCTCACTTAGGTCTCTGCTGAGACGTCACCTCCTTAAAGATTCCCAGACCACACTCTAGGACAGGGCACCAACTGCCACCATTCTTATCCTCCGAGTCTGTTTAACTTCTTTGTAACTAGGATGCGATCTGCAACTACCTCATTCAGTTTTCCTTGTCAACCCACTAAAATGAAAGCTCCACAAGAGCACTAACCACTGGTCTCGCTCACTGCTGTGTCTCCAGCCCTCTGAACAGCACGCTGCACATCCCAGTGTTCAGCAAATACTGAGTAAACGGACCACGTCACGGAACGTTCACAAATTCCCAACTTTCTTCCAACAGAGACAAGTGAAGCCGGCGGAGCCCAGCCCCCCGAGGTCGGGGCCTACACACTATTGGGAGTCCGTGCCACAAGCGTGTGGCAGCGGGGGAAGAGGCCGAGGAGACTACTACCTCTCCTTTCCTGCAGCAGTGCCTCAGGACCCTGGGAACACACCTTGGAAGGGGCTCTGGCTCCTCAGGCTGGGTCCCCTCTCCCTTCCCAATGCTGTCGCACTCCCCTGTGGCTGTGCCCTCTGTCTGTAGCCCTGCTCCCATGCTTTCTAAGCCCTCCCTCCAGGGACCTTACCAACAGGAGGGACAAGGAACTGTGTGGCCCAACCAGGGTGACCCCGAGCCCTGTCCGACCCTCAGGAACTCTGGCCTGAAAGAGCAAAACCTCCCTGAGGAGCATGTGAGGTGTCACAGGGTAACGAGAAGGTGCTGGTGGCCTCTGTGAGGGGAAGCGTGGTACCCTGCTACTCCCACCAGGCCTCTCTCTGCCCTCAGAGCTAGCGGCACCACTGGCCTCCTGCAAACCAGAAGCAAAGAAACCCGCTTTTCACTGCTCGTTTTCATTCTCAGGCTACTGCCAATACCCTCTGCCACTTCTTAACCTTGGTGCTCTGGGAAACCTGATGTACCAGGACTGGCTCACAGCTGTGCCTCCCGAATGAAGGTGAGAAAGGGTGAACTTACACTCTCGATTTCCTTGCATGCACTAAAGCTAACACAGGCACACTCAAGGCCCGAGAGAGGATGTGGCATTTACCTGATACCTCTAGATAAGATGTGCCTGTTAAAGGGACCTTGAGTTGGTTTACCTCCGAGACGGGTGCAGTCCTTCGGTGCCACTTTATTCTGTATCCCTAAGTAGTGCCTGGCTCCTATCCTGGATCCTAATGAACTTCACTGTTTTGGAAAAGGGAAGTGCTGCCGGGCTCACAGAGTAGAGACTAGAGCAAGAGTCCTGGCTCCCCATCCTCGTGCTTTCAGAGGGAGGGTCTCCTCTCCACCCTCCCTCTCCTCGTCTGTATTCCAAACGACGAGACTGACCGATCAGTGAAACCTGACCTCAGCTCCTGTGGACTCGCCCAGTCCCCTCCTCTCTTGAGGGGTGCAGACACTCTTCTATCACTGGCAGCCCTGCTGGGGCAGGCCTGCTCCGCGGACGACTGCCAGCAGGTCTCTGTGGGTCAGGTCAACCTTGGGGGGAGGGTGTGTGAGTACAGGAGTCTGAGGGGGCCTCATTCTGGCTACAGGTCAAGCTGTGTCATCTAATCCACCTTCACAACTGATTAAAGTTCATCTTTTTCTGTTTGTTTTATGAATTTTATTTATTTATTTATTTTGGAGAGAGAATCTCAAGCAGACTCTGCGCTGAGCGTGGAGCCTGACTCGGGGCTTGATCGATCTCATTACCCTGAGATGGCCACGACCTGAGCCGAAATCAAGAGTCAGACCCTTAACCGAATGAGCCACCCAGGCATCCCTAAAGCTCATCTTTTGATCCTCCATTGTACTTCTGTGTCTACTTCTTAAATGGTTCAGATCTAGGCAAGGGAGAGGGATAGAATTTACTGGAGTCCTCAGGCTCTAACAAGACCAAAGGAAATAGCATATGACACCTGACGTCATTTATTTTATGAAGACCTAGATTTAAAAAGACATCTCTAGGGATTCCTAAGCCTAATTCTGTCCCCAAAGCATAGAAAACCCCAGCCACATGATCAGAAGAAAACGATGAATAAGTGTTTAATAATAATAATAATAAGTAATAATAAACACCAGAAAAGGTAACAGTGCTCTCTGACTTTCAGTTGACTTCTCAGAGAAAGGAGCTATGTTCTCCAGCCATGGAAGCTGGTTTGTCTGCAGACCTGCCTCAGGGACTCAGGCCTACTTAGCTGAGCCCAGCCTCCCCTAATCAGGTTGGCTTCGCTTTCAAGGCTCTGAGAGGGTCTGCCTTCAATCAGTCAAGAAACACTCCCCAGCATTGGCACTGCTTCCCCATGCTCGCCTGCCTGGAGATAACCATGGACTGCCCCAGATCTTTCCAAGCTCTTTGAGGCCAGAATGAACACATTTTCTATCATCTGAACTCAGACCTCTGGAGCCATGCTGAAATCCTACTAGGGTAGGGCATAAGACCCTGTTCATAATGAGATTCTTTTTTCTGTGGTCCTGATATTTATATCAGGCAAAACACATCTCAATCCACACACAGATCAATGGTCTGTGCCAAGGCCATCTTCCAAAAGAAATACAATCATCCTCTATCAGAGCAGGAATTGTGGTTCTTCAATAACCATAAAGGACTACAGATGACTGAAAGCTTTCACTTTTTACAAAAAATTTTTATATTTTACAAAAAATACTAGATTACGTACATATGTGTGAATGACTATGTGTAAGTTAACATGATGTAACTAGCAAGGACGGTGCCAGGGAACAGTCTGGTTAAGTTTTCTACTGTTAGGGTTAGGAATGCATTTGACTGATGTTCACAGCCGAACTTAGCTGTGGTCCTGGGAACCACACGATGGTCTCAGGGTCCCAATGTCCAGACTCTCTCCCCACATCGTATTTATAGCACACAGCACAAGGTCATGTGGCAGAGGGGGCGTGCGTACCAAGTGTGCAGTGTTCTGCGGGCAGCCTCCAGCCCTCCCACTCCTCCCCACACCAAGCAAGGACACAACTTTGATCCATCTCTGTGGGCGACTCAGAACTGCACTCTCCTTTCTCTGCCATGTCGTCTTCACAGCCCACCAATCCCACCCCCACAAACACTGCAGTGATCTGATTTCCTTGCCCTAACGTTATTCTTCCCAATTCTTTCATTTCTACCCAGTCTGGCAGACATTTCAAAAAATAAAGAACAGTGTCCTCTAAGTTACCAAACTTTTACATAAAAATAACAACAAAAACAACAAAAACAAAGCAGAGTAGTAGATCTAGAAGACCCAGTGGCCAGTCTGGGGGCCCACAAGTTGAGGAATTTTCACTCTAACTTGGACCCGGGACTGCCACTGCCGCCCTCACTCATTTACCTTCTGCCACATCCTTGGTCCAAGTTCCCACCCTGGATGGCCCGAAGTGCTGGTGGTCTTTGTTTGTCCACTGAGGCCAAGCATTAGAGCAAGTTCAGAAACTGACTCAGCAGACTAAAAGCCTCACGTGGTCCAATTTCCATTTGACTTTGCTGCTATTCCTTTTATTCATCTCTGGCCAGCTCCCCAGCAGTGGACATTTAAAACAGCTTTTCCAAAGCTTCTCCCTTCTCCCCAGACCCCAATTCCAGAGAGCCCCGTCCACCCTCCCTGGCTGCCGTGCATACAAATCAATCCCCTCAGATGACTTCACCTTCCCCCCCAGGCTCCACCACTCTCATTCTTGCTAGTTCCATCTCTTGGCATGGGCACCTATTCGCAACTGGCCATGTCCAGGATTTCACCTAGGTGAAGCATGGTGATCCCCAAATCCTTGTCTTGACCATGACCTGCCTCCAAATGCTGGCCACATGCTTCCAATTTCCCTCCTAGAAATTCCTCCAGGCGTGCCTTGCCATCATGGGCTCAAATTGGCCAGCCAATTTCAGCTTCTCACACCATCATTCTCCTGGGTACCAAGGCTCATAGTCAGGTGAGCACTGCAAAGGAGCACAGAACTTCACAGTTGGCAAGGACTTAAGGGATCATCTGCATCAGGGTCAGCAAACTTCTGCTACAATAGTAGATATTTTAGATGTTGTGGGCTATGGTCTCTGTTGTGATACTCAACCCTGCCACTGTAACACAACAGCACCAGAGATATTATGTATTATGGGTGGGTGTGGCTGTAGTCCAATAAAAGTACTTCAAGCCGGCTAGCCAACAGGCGCTAGCTTCCCACCACCTGATCTATATCACTATCCTAGTTAGGTTCTTGCTATTTCCCTAATCAAATACTAGTTTTTGCTTATTTTTATGCCAGTGTCAAGCACATTATTCATTATATCTAGCAACTCACCTTTGACCCAAACATCCCTTCACCAGTAGAGAGGCCTGATGGGAAACTAGTCGTGTCCACTGATTTTCTCTGAAGCTGGACGTTGAACACAGGGCCACACGGTTTCACAAATGATTTCCCCCCTGAACTGTAACCAGTTGTCACCAATTTAATAATTTAAAATGCCATTTTTTCAACTAGTGGGCTGCTTTCTTCAAAAAAAATCTTGCTTGGAAACTCATTAAGTGAAAAAGGCAAAGCAGAACGACCGTGGGAAGTGGTGTAAGCTCCTCTGCCGGCTTGCTGTCCCTCGCAGGGCGGCCTCCTTCAGGTTTGTGACACAGAAGCCTCTACACTGCTTTTATCAATCACTGTATCATGAAAAAGGTTTTGAGCTACCCACCATCCTCCCCACTACATACTTGCAATCCTAGTATTGGCAAATATCCCACGATACAATATATACTTAGGGCAAAGTTTATCGTTCATGAAAATGGATGTACATCTAGAAATGGTATTCTTGACAAGTCAGAATCTTTTTGGCTGACGTACTGTCCAATGTGGCCAGAATGCCATTGTTTTTACTTTGAAGCAGGGTTGATGAAGGATTCTGACCCAGAGAACGGTTACCTCTGTCATTTTCTTGCTTATTTATGCTTATTTTTAAAACTGTAATAACTCCAATCTTTACAATAATCTTTTAAAGCCACCCATTACTTAATTTGGTTCAAACTAAAAAATATGTCCACAAATTCATTCAATTGGGCACATATACACTCTAACATGTAGCATTAAGTCGAGAGCAAATGAACTAGGGAGGGTGCCTGTCACCCAGGCCACACAATGGAATTTTGTGTTATCTCCTTTACTATACATGACATATGACCATCTAAGAAACCAACCAGTGAAAATGCCTGAATCCCTCTGTATTATCAAAAATTAGAGAACTAGTTAAGCTTAATATTTTTCTTTATGTTGGATAATAAAAATAAACAGTAGTTCTAGTCTCTATCTGGAGGCCACCACTGTGAAAAACCATCTGGTTTAAAGCAAAAAGAAAGAACCACTCCCTGATTAGTGGGAAAGGTCGACATGACTTTTCATTCGGTTGACCCCTGCCCGAGGCCCTAAGCCTGCCATCCAGCTGACAGCACAGCACGAGCAAGGCAGACACCCTACAGCAAGCCGGGCCCCATCGTGATGTTCTCAGATGCAGGGGCAGCTAAGGCAAACAGCAATCATCCTAGTGGTTACCTGCAAGTCATTTTGTGGGTTCCAGTCTGAATCAAATATGATGCAGGTATCGGCGGCTGTGAGATTGATGCCCAGGCCTCCCGCTCTGGTGCACAGAAGAAAGACAAAGCGGTCTGAGTCTGGCTTACAGAACCGGTCGATGGCTGCCTGGCGCAGGTTTCCCCGTACTCGCCCATCAATTCGCTCATAGGTGTATCTGAGGGGACCCAAATGAACGAAAGCCCAGGTGTTAATCATACTTCAATGGAGAGCAGCAAACAACGCAGGAAGCTGTTGACCCGCAGCCTTATATCCCTCACTTCTAAATTTGGACCAACTGAGAGCAGTCTGTGAGGAATCCCTCCCGTCCATATAGGCAGCAGGGCAGATGCCTAAGACTGCACTGCAAAACGTACCCCCCCAAAACAAGCAAACAAAAACCAAACCAAAACAAAAATATCAGCCACAAACTAAGGACCAGAAGAACTGTAAACATAAAATATCAATCCCCACAGCCTGAGCAACTTATTCTCCAGTATTCCCCAGTTTCACTTGCACCAAATCTAATCATAAGACCAGGAAAAGCAAGTAAGAGCCTCAAACATCTACTTTAAGTAGTGATCTTAACAAGGAATCAAAGTTCTAATCAGTGTGTAGCTGCTCTGGGGTACCCTGAAAATGGTAAGCAGACTGTACTGGCAGGCAGGCCTTGCGCACCTGGGCTGGTCATTTCCGGCCCATCAGTTCTCCCGGGCAGCACACTGCCATGCACGGAAACCACAGGAAGGTTTCTGAGCTATGTCGGGGGCAGGGGGACAACAACTGAGGACTTTTTAGAGGGAGATAAAATGGGGAAGTGAAGCTGACTATCATTAAGAAGGCACATACCTGTGTGGAAACAAGGGTGAAAAGCACGGTAGGGGATAGGGTAAAAGGAAGGAGAGCATATTACTAGCTGTCCATTCAATTAAAGTACGCAGAGGGTATCTTCATGATGGAATCATGTGATTAATACAGAATTAAAACACAGTAGCAATGTGGACAGCTGCTGACATCTTACTCTTTTCTTACTTACCCTAACAATGAATAAATTCACGAGGGGATATTACCCTGGGCCCAATTCTGACCGCCAAGCAGGAACTGGTTGGTAAAGTAGAACTAAAAGGAACCTTGTGACAAAAGGACCAAGTCGCCCTGGACCCAACAGCAGCCAGGAACATGGATCCCGACACAAACCTCATCAGTAGCCCACAGTTTGGGAAATCGGATCTTTAAAACCTCAGATAAATAACTGGTAAGAGAATAAGGATAGACACTCTAGGGGTAGATGACTCTGGCTCTAGAAAACGGAGTGTGGCAATTGGATTTCCTCAAGGACTCTGACTTCCTCGAGGAAAAGGAAAATCCATGTAAAGAAACCATCCAAGGAAATAACATATAGAGAAACCAGACCAACTCAGGCTCAAAAGGGACACGTACAAAGCAAAAAAAACCAAGTCTGAAAACACTGTCTTCCTTTGACAAAGCCACAGCGCATCAATACCTGGAATTACAGGTGTAGATTTTCCCTTTTTCTTCTTTTTTAATGTAATAAACTTAAGCATAATACATGGGACTACAGCAGTAAATAAAACAGGAGGTGGTGACTTAGAAAGGCAGACTACGATGAGACTGTGTCATAAGATAAAAGCAAAGGGTTGTATGTCTGGATTCTATAAAACCAAAAGGCAATTAGATATAATGGTCATTATCATTAATAACAGCCACAGCAGTAATATTAGCAGCAAGCTCTTAGGAGTCAAGCTCTGTGCCAGGCACTGTGATACATGCTTGATATGCACCATCCCATTTACGTCTCATGATAATCCTAAAGACTGGTTTTATTGTCATCCCCATTATACATTCAAGGAAACTTCAAAAACAAAAACAAAACCCCCACAAACAAACTAACTTGCTCAGTCACTGAGCAGGTGAGTGAGTTGAACTGAGACCCATTTGACTCCAAGTCCACATTCTTAACCAGTTTGCTGTATGGCCTTCATATTGTACCCTACACTTCAATGCAGGAGGGTAGAAAGACTGCCGTGAACACTTAAAAGAGAAAATTAAAGATAAATAAGAGACACCAGTAAATTTAGAATGTTGATAACTCTAGTGGAAGCTGGAAGAAACTATAGGCACCAACATGGTTTTGATAAACCAGCGCACTGAGGTCTGTCCTGGGTACTCAGAAGTTTGGGCGTGTAGGTGATGGGATGCAAGAAGCACAGGATTTGGAGTCAAGGGACAAGGTTGAGATTCAATTAACAGGAGTTGTCACCACCCCCACTGTCACACATGTGAACAATCAACGCTGAAGGCACAGAGGACACCCCAGCCATCAGAGGAGAGTGAGATGCCCATGGATCGAGGGAGGCAGGGAATTAGCACAACTCTAAGGAGGAGGAGAAATCAATAAATAGCAAAGCTAGAGCTCAACTGTCCCCCAGGGAGAAAATTCCCATACAATTATAGTGTTTTGCCAGCTATGATATAAAAACAGTTTGAGAAATTGTGCAGGATGATTGAAACATTAATTCTCATTTCTATCACTTGTTCAGTTTTGAGGGAGTGCTCTCAAAGAACACAAAACTAAAAATCCATCCCATTATGTGAGTTCTTTTAAGCTGTTCCTCACCCCCTCCTTTCTGAGCCAAATCCCTTGGCTTTGCCCTCACCCCTGTATGAGAATATAGCATGAAATTAAGCGGGAACAAAACCAAACCGACAGCTGGAGAGACAACGAGGCTCAGAGAACAAAGAAAATCTTGAGGGCTAGTAAGTCTGAATGAAGAAATCAGACATCAAAAAATTTTCCACACCACACATCGGTGCAGTAATTAACCCTCTGCATCAACTATATTTTGAACAAAGTCCCTGGGAGTTTATGTGGCTCATCAAATTGTAATTCTCAGTCACTGTCAAATTTCAACAAGAAGCAGGTGGCAGCCTGGAAAACCTGAGTGCTTTGTTTTGGGGAGGAGGGCGGTGACGCGTTTTGGGCACAACAGGAAATGCTGACCTCAGAAGGCCCGAAGGGAAATGAAAAGCTTTCTCATCTCTCAGCAGTAACTAGCTGGAAAACATAAAGAATTAAACAAATAGGGCGCCTGGGTGGCTCAGATGGTTAAGCGTCTGCCTTCGGCTCAGGTCATGGTCCCAGGGTCCTGGGATCGAGCCCCACATCGGGCTCCCTGCTCCGCGGGAAGCCTGCTTCTCCCTCTCCCACTCGCCCTGCTTGTGCTCTTTCTCTCGCTTTGTCTCTCTCTGTCAAATAAATAAATAAAATCTTAAAAAAAAAAAAGAAGTAAACAAAAAAACCCCATTCACAATAGCCATACACATACAGAATACTTAGGCTTAGGCTCAGAGTAAGAAATAGGCAGAACTTGGCAACATGACTCTAGGTGCCATGTTGGTTGGTTCACCATGTCCCTTAACACCTACAAGGTTTTAGCACAAGGCAGGTACTTCATAAATATTTACTGAATCAACAGTGTATATGAAAGACGTGAAAACCTACAGTGAGTATCAGGTTCTTCAGTTTTACAAAGGTATCAATTCTGTCTTACTAAATGTGAAAAAGCCAATCAAAATCCCAACAAATGGATATGTATGTATAAATACAAATATGCATCATGTGTGTATATACACATACACTTATATATTATTTTTTTCTGTAGTCAGGGACTGTAGTCAGGGATAGATTAAAAAAGAATAATTCTGAAGTTTATCTGCAATAATACATGAACAAAGGAATAGAAATACTGATCAAAAGAATACAAAGATTAAACACACACCAGCACAGGTAGTAAGTATATTTTATAGACAGTGTTTTATATGAATGGAGGAAAAGATGTACTATTTAATGAATAAAAAATTAGACACATTTGGAAATAAATTAGATCCCCATTATATACCATTGACCAAAATTACAGAAAGACTAAAGATTCAAATATAAAATTAAAAAAAAAATCAAAGAAATCCAGTTAAAGATTCTCAGGTGAGAAAAAACTTAATTCAAGGGGTGCTTGGGTGGCTCAGTTGGTTAAGCATCTGACTCTTGATCTCAGGGTCGTGAGTTCAAGCCCTGTGCTGGGCTCCACGCTGGGCATGAAGCCTACTTTAAAAAAAAGGAAAAGAAAAAGAAAAGAAAAGAAAAGAAAAGAAAAAAGAAAAGAAAAGAAAAGAAAAGAAAAAAGAAAAGAAAAGAAAAGAAAAGAAAAGAAAAGAAAAGAAAAGAAAAGAAAAGAAGGAAGGAAGGAAGAAAGCTCAGTACTGCAGAATATCCAAAGGGATCAGGCATTGGGGGCACCAGGTAACCCTGAAAATGGGGATGCAGAGTCTAAAACAGAGGAACTGGCTGAATATCTGGCAAAGTATCAGCCTACAGATCACCGACTCCAGCCTCAAAGCGGGTAAAACACTACTGCGCTCTACCCCAGGAGATACCAATCACGGTTACTTCTCTCTAGCCCTTCCCCCCAATCGGCTCCCAGTACAATCAAATTCCCACCCTTTAGGCAGAAGAGAGGAAGAGAGACACCCTGAAGTACAGACACTGGACGTTCCCCAATGAGACGGTGTAGCTAAACGGACAGTGTTCACACACAGCATCTGAGTCACCGAGGCTCTGCTTCTGGTACAGACTGGGAAGGCCCTCACACACCAACCCTCCAGCAGCAAGTAACCACCAGAAAATGGACAAAATACAAAACACAAAATAAAAAACCCACGAATGAAGAGAAAAACCGATCTGAGGGCCCTGGAGAGTTGAGGCAAGAAGGCAGATTTTGGAGAGGAACAGAAACTCGCAGTTTTGGCCTGAGGCGAAGCCACCGTGTCGGCAGCAGAGGTACAGGCAGCTAGAACTCGGATAAAAAGCCCCTGTCTTTCAGACCAGAGGCACCAGAGGTAGGAGTGTGGGGCAACCAGGACTGCCAGAGGGTGAGGGGGATCTACAGAAAGCAGAGACACAAGGCTCTGGCGCAAGACTCTGCTGAAGACTGGCTGACCTCTCCAATCACACATGCTTGGGGAGCCCGAAGGCAGCCTCAGCTCAGCCCACCACTGCTGCTGACCAGACACTGACAGGAAGCGCATTCGGACTCCCAGCCAGTTAACTGCCTCCAAATAAAACTCGCCATCTTCACAGCAACAGAACAGAATCCTGAATCTCCACAACAAAATATTCACAATGTTCAAGGGAAACCCCAAAATTAAGCAACAAAACTGTGTGAAGAAACAGGAGACATGTGACCCATTATTAAGGGAAAAGGCAATCAACAGGTGTCACATCTAAAATGTTATAATTAAAGCAGCTATTACAATTATGCTCAGTGAAGGAATGTATGTAATAAAGAAAAGACAGGCAATCACAGCAAAGGAACACAAAAGTAAGAATCACGTGGAAAGCTTAGAACTCGAACACAATCTCTAAAATATGGAAAGCACTGAATGGGCATAGTTATAAGCTCGGCGGAAATGACTGAGAAAAGAGTCAGAGTGCCAGAAGACATATAAAACAAAAGACAAAAGAAAAAAAACACACTGAGACAAATAAAAGAATAGAGCCTATGGAAAGTGGAACAATACAAGAAGGTCAAACACACAGGTGACTGGAGTCTCACAAAGAAATAGAAGAATGGGGCAAAAGGAAAAAAGAAACTGAAGGAATATTGACCCAGCACTTCAAAGTTGAATGAAAGATAAACATGTACAAATTTAAGAAGCTCAATGAAATCTGCACAGGATGAATGCCACACATCACAAACTGCTGAAAATCAAAAATTAAAATAAAATCTTAGTAAAACAACACATTACATACAGGGGAAAGAGGGACATAAATGACTGCAGATCTTGTCAGAAACCATGGGGCCAGAACACAGTGGAGTAACATTTAAAGTGCTAAAAGGAGAAAAAAGGCCAACCTAGAGTTCTAACGTGAAAGGGATACAAACGAACAAAAAGAAAAAAATCTGACTGGGAGAAAACAAAAACCACCTCTATAATGATTCATCTCAGAAAGGCAGACAATGCACCTATAAAACAACCAGTTGAATGCTACAAAAATTGAAAAATTAGAGAAGAAAACGTTCTAGGAAATTGAAAATATAATCACATAATGAAAACCTAGGGGCTAAAGTGGGAGGGCAGAGTACGAGAAAGAATCCCACCAGAGGTGTGGCAAAACATAGTGAGATGGAAAGGGAAGAAAATCAGGTGACCGGTCCAGAAGGTCTGGCATATAAATAACAGGAGTTCCACAAAGAGGAAACAGAACAAGAAGTTTTAAAATGGAACATAAAATACAAATTCCCCAGAACTGAAGGAACACAGATTTCAGATGAGAAAGACCCGCTCAGTATCCGGTTCAACGGACCCCATACAAAGGACAGTTCAGTGTGTAATTCCACAGCACTGGGACAAAGAAGATAAATCAAAGCTTCTGAACAAAAAAACATGTCACATACACAGACCAGGAAGCACAAGGCCTTTGAGCTTCTAAGCAGCAACCATGGAAACTAGAAGACAGGGGACCAAACCCTCAAAATTCTGTGGGGAAATTATTTCTAACCTAGAATCCCAAACCCAAACAGTTACTCAAGAATGAGAGCAGACTGAAAACATTCCAGGGAGTGTCCACATTCACTTATCATCCACCCTTCCTCAGAAGCTCCCTGAAGCTGTCCATGGGATCCACCGAGGAGATTTCATTCAGGAGGAAAGGGAAGACACCTGTCATGTGATGAAGGCAGGGAGAACACAGGTGGCGGAGTGTACCAGGAGGGAAGGGCAACTGGCCGGAAGGCGGCCCCGAGCAGATGCAGCGGATGCGCCTGACTGCAACAAGAGGAGATTTAGCCAACCAGGGTACGTTTTGGAGCTGAAATTATACTAAGGAAATAGAAAAATAGGCAATCAAATAAAAAGATAATTTTTAGTTTCAGGGAAACTAAAAACTGTGGGAGGAAAAAACTGTCAACAGCATACTAGATGGCTGGGCTGTCACTTAGCACTGGCGTTAAGTCATGTGGTGGTGATGAGGGGCGATGAGAGAAGACAAATGCTCATTATCCACAGTGGGAACAGGTAACACCTAAAACTAAAAATCATCAAGAAATTACAACTACTAACATTTTTTAGGTACAGCTATAAATACTCAAAATAAGAGCATAAAGAGAGTTTAAAGTAATAGTTTCCGAGGCTGGGAAAATTGGGGCTGGGTGAGAAGGATGCTATCAGGGAAGGCACTTTTTTGAAAGTCTAACAAAATAGTTTGGCTCTTTAAAATATGTGCGTGTGGGGACGCCTGGGTGGCTCAGTTCATGGTCCCAGGGTCCTGGGATTGAGCCCCACATCGGGCTCCCTGCTCAGCGGGAAGCGTGCTTCCTCCCTCTCCTACTCCCCCTGCTTGTGTTCCCTCTCTCGCTCTGTCTCTGTCAAATAAATAAAATCTTAAAAAAAAAAAAAGTGCGTGTATAACTTTGCTGGAAATAAAAACTTTATTAAAAAGAGAAAAGTAACAATGGTATTAAGGCCAGAAGAACCCTGTTGGATGCAGCTGGGTTTGGGTTTACAAAAAAAGTGTAAAGAAAATACTTAAGAATATTTATATGAGTGTGTTGTTGAGAGATAGGGGAAGCCTTTTTAATTTAAGCCTATTAGTTTAAGCATTTAACTTTAACCATATATAAGCATTTACGTTTATTGAAAGCTGTTTTAAGAGTCTGAAGATGTGAGTTTTGACTATTACAAAACTTGAAACTTCTAAAAATAAGATAAACAAACAAAACCCATACCCATAAACAAAAAGTCAAAAAAAAAAAAACACACACTGGGGAAGTAAACAAATCATTCTTATAATAAAAAGGCAAAGAGCAACAGAAAATGGAGGAAGAACATGAATAAGCAGTTCACGCACACAAAACTATAAACAGCTAAAATATATGAAAAATATTTACCCTCATTATTACTCAGAAATACAACTTAAAACAAAAGACCGTAATTTTGGCTCATTGGATTAGCTAAGATTAAGTGGCAAAAACATTACTGATCAGAGTATGGGGGGGAGCACTGCTGAAAGGTATAAAAGTAACATCTTTCTAGAGGGTGTTTTGGAAATAAGTATCAAGTGCTTTTAAAATTGTACATAAAAATTTATCCCAAGGAAATAACTGGAAACATTCACAATGACCCTAAAGGGATTACTACAGAGTTCCTTAAAATCCTGAAAAACTGAGAACAACCTATGAGGCAGAGTATCATCAAAATTATGGTGTAGAAAATAAGTTTAAAAAAAATCATGATATATTAAATAAAAAGGTGAACTACAAAGTAGAATGTAGAAATATAAACAAATGGACAACACAACTAAATGTCTATATGCACAAAATGAAAAAGACAACCCCCTGAGTATGAGTGGGAGCTTGGAGCCAGTGGTGGGGTTATTTATATCTGTATTTTCAAGAGAAATTTAATATTTAAATAATTTCACAACAAAATGAGCAATAGATGAGAAGGACAAATAGAAGAAAAAGGAGCTAAACAGAGACATCTGTACTTAGTAAAGGTCTGCTAATTACACTGCTACTCATTTTGGGGGGTTCTTTAAAAAACAAAAACTGCAAACTAGTAGTTGTATATATTTTGAAGAGTCAGATAACGTATTTATAAGAACAAGTGTTCTGGCAATGGGTTCCTAATCTATAGTGAATTTATAAAACATGAAACTGCTTTAACTAGTTTTGATTTACTCACTATACCTTCCTCAAAGAAAAAATTAATGTAAGTCAAGAATTCTCTACCTAAAGACCTCTACTATAGGACTCTGAGAAATTTTTTTATTGTCTAATTTGATTTTGGAGAATTATTTATGTAACATTAAATGTCAGCATATCCCATAGTTGAATCTGTCACTTCTTTTAATATTCCTTCTATAAATTATATGTTACAATAGCAAACAGAATTTTCAAGGGTCAGAATATTTAAGACAACTGTGATTTGCTATGATTACTTTATGAAACCAAAGCTTTCCTTTAAACTTAGCAATGCTTAAACTAATAGCTTCTATGACCTTGAAAAGTCTTTTACCATTGCATAAATTCTTAAAAATCCATTTATCATCTTTGGATCATTGATGTAGTCCAGTGACTGGAAACATAAGGTCCACTATAAGTAACAAATGTAGTGCCCACACAGAATCCAAACAACCCATATAACATAACACCACAGACTTTTCACCTGCGTGAGTGATGGAACTTAGGCTCAAGGAATTATAGGAGTATGAACAAGAAAATAGACTGGAATGCCATAGCTAGAGTATCATAAAACCTTAGAGGGTTTGCTGAGAAAGGACATCAAGTATCCCCAATTCTTTTTTTGTGAGCTGTCAGCTTATACTCTTTTAGCAACTTGATATAGTGATGCTTTCCAGGATGTATTTCTCCATCATTATTAAGGGAAAAAAAAGAAGAAAAAAAAAAAGCAAATCATTGTTTTCTTAACCTTCTCTAATGCTTCTGAATTCTGTTTCTTACAACTAAAGATAATATAAACATGTAGCATTTCCTTTTTAAGCAAAGCAAGGGCTCTACATCATAGCCTGTGAAATTAACTTTAGGCAGTTAAAATTGGGCCTACTTGGTCACAGGATTTAACTCTGAATTTCAATCAATCTTTAGGAGATTACTTTTCTCCATGTTTGAATGCTTTGTTGTTGTTAAAGCATAATTTTTAGATGAATCAAAAAGGTACCCAAAAAAGAACTGCCTGCAGCGTCTAATGCACAGCTCTGAGACAAGTTCTCACCTTCTCTGGATGAGATAATCTTCCAGGATATCGAGACAGCGCACCATCTGGGAGAAGATGAGTACTTTGTGACCACCTGCAATCAGCTTAGGGAGCAGTTTATCAATCAGCACCAGCTTCCCTGCTGCTTGAATCATGGCCTGCAGCTGAAAGTCGGGGGCATCAGGGCTGTGGGTTTTCCGGAAATCTTCCAGAATTTTCTCCTCTGCCCCTGGAAAGGAATGGAACAAAACTATTCCTCGAACAAACTCTGAGGGCTCCCTGCTTTACAGATCCTAAAAAAAATGAAGTGAACTCATAGATCTGGACCAACAGTCCAGTGAGGCAACGCTGGGTGTGCACAGCTGGTCTGTGCCCTCAGCAGAGGGCTCTGCAGCGGAAGCACGGCCACTGTGCAGAGAACAGAGGGGCTCTGCTTTGCTGGGAGACCTCACCAAGTAGAGAAAGAGCTTTAGATACCAAGCTGACTCATTCAAGTAAAGAAACCTCCATAGAAATGTGACAAAAAGACACACCTCTTGACATCATAAAAACTAGCTATTAGTAAATCCAAGCCACATTTTGATTTAAAATTTTATCAGAAAATTTTATTGTAAAAAAGCTTCTGATGTGTTCTCTGGTTAGTACAGTTAACTGTTAATTTACCTGCGGATTGCATCATGATCATTTATTCAGCTAAGTAATACAATTCCCTGTCCCGAAGGGCACGGTATGGCCAGACTACCGGTAAATAAAGGGCAGCAGACTGAAGAGTGCTGCCCACCTTCTGATGGCAGAGTTGGTAGAGAACTTAGCTCTGTGCACTCACTACTAGATGGCTTACCCAGATCCACCAACCTCTCTGAGCCTCAGTTTCATACATCATAAAAAGGTGAGCATACATACATCCTCCCATTTAATGTAACTCAGTACATAGGACTGTTGCTCATCATTAGCTTTTGGCAGAAGCCATGGCAGGCCCGAGTTGCTCCCCGCTTCCCAAACTCACCATTGATCAGGTAGGGATGGTTACAGCACTTTCTCAGCTCCATCATGGTGTTGATGAGATTGGGCATGTTGTGTTGATTTGCCCCCTTGGTCAGGAAGGAAAAGTTCTTCTCCAGGATGGCACGGTAGTACTTTTTCTGGATATTGGTCAGCTCTACTTCAATGATCGTCTCTTGTTTGGGAGCAAGGTTCTTTTCCACATCATCTTTCAGCCGCCGAAGCATCATGGGTTTTAGGATAGATTGCAGTTTCTTCACCTGTCCGGGGAAATGAGACCTGTTCACCTACCCATATCTGACTTTAATGATTGATTACTGGGGTAGTCCAACCTTCACTACACTCTCCTGAGCACCTCATCACAGTACTGTGGGAGTAGACTGAATGAAAGATCATGACTAATCCCGGAACATGGGGAGTTTATAATTGGACCTCAAGGAAAAAAGGGATCTGGTTTTAATTCCCAAGTAGTCACTGAGAACCTAGGTGGCAACCTTACAAGAGACAAAGGGAGAAAGATATAAAAGATAGTACCTACTCTCTAGGATGGCAAAAACAAATCCCTCTCGCTCCATCATGCACGCATGTGCAGCAATGACCTGAGGACAACTTCAGCTATGTGAGGAGAGACAAGTGACACACTACAAAGGGGAGACTTAGATGCTGAGAGAACAAAGTAAAAAGTAGAAGCGATTTGGGGGTAGGCGAAATGTGTGAAGGGGGTTCAAAAGGGGTGAAAACTTTCAGTTATAAAATAAGTCCCGGGAATATAATTTAGGACATACTGACAACAGTGAATAATACTGTATATTTGAAAAAAAAAAATAATACTGTATATGTGAAAGCTGCTAAGAGAGGAGATCTTAGAAGTTCTCATCACTAGAGAAAAAACCTATAGCTCTGTGTGTGACAGATGCTAACTAGACTTAGTATGGTGATCGTTTTATAATATGTACTTACATTGAACCATTACCACACACACCTGAAACTAAAGTTCTATGTCAATCATATCTCAGGTTAAAAAAAAAAAAAAAGAAGTAGAGGCAGTCTGGAAGCAGACCCCTCATACAGCTTCTAAGTAACGCCAGCAAACACGCTTGGAGTAGAAGCATGTAGAGAGTTAATGTTCTAAGATGATGTCTCCCATGCCATCACGCAGGCTGTCACATCAGGGGTACTCTGAGCTGACAGTAGTCTTTGCTATGATTTGTCTGTTCTTCTCCTAACAGCCCGAATCTGGACAGCAGATCTCTACTCACCTGACTGCACTGGCAAGGTGACTGCTCCCTCTCCCAAGAAGACAACGACAGAAAAGGGATTCAAAATCAAGGCACCTGACCTAACCCTGAGCTATGACAGGATACGAATAAGATTAATCCTGGTAGGAAAATAAAATAAGGAAGGGTAAGTGCAAAAGATTGAGTTTCAAGTCATAAAGGGCTGTTCAAAAATGTTTCAGGGCGCCTGGGTGGCTCAATCAGTGAAGAGTCTGCCTTCGGCTCAGGTCATGGTCCAGATGTCCTGGGATTGAGCCCCATGTTGAGATCCTTGCTCAGCAGGGAGTCTGCTTCTCCCTCTCCCACTGCCCCACCCCCCTGCCTGTGCTTTCTCTCTCAAATAGATAAAATCTTAAAAAAAAAAAAAAGTTTTAAAAGATGGTACATTCTGCATAAATAAGTTGTGTGCAGTGTCAATGCTTCCTGAAAAAAATATAAAGTGACTTACAGACAGTGATTAGTAGCGTTATCAAAGCATATTTTAAACAATGATGAATATGCTTCACTTTGGAAGCTGATGTGTTCTGGAACTTTTATTTCCTATGATTCAAAATATACACATTTGATGCCATTTTTATGGTTTTCTCCTAATTAACCCCAATCCTAAATCTAACCCATTCATGGGACCTTGATTTTACCAACCATGATACTTAGGAATCTATCTCCCAAGTGGACTAGGAATGACTACATAAGATCCCAAAGAGAAAAGACACAACTAGATAATTATTAAAGATATGGACAAATGCCAATCTGCCACATGCTGGGTTCAGCTTTGCCCTTCACTTGGTTCATACCTTGAATCATTTAGTATACTACATGCCAGACACTGTGCTGGTCAATACAACAAACACAACTTTGGAGAAGAGGTGGGCCTTGTCCTCAGGGAGGTCATTGTCTAGGAAGAAGAAAAAATGCATACCACAAAATAAGTGCAACAGGAGAAGAGGACACGTTGCTAATGGTCCAAAAATGAAGAGAAGGTTGGGAGCTGGCTTTTGAAAGATCAATAGGTACTGCAAACGTAGAGAAGTGGAATGAAGTTTGATTCTTCACTGCCCTGAAAGTCTGACTTGCCAAAGAAGTAGAAACAAACTGACTTGAACCACAGTGTATACTCCTGACATGTTAGTGAAATTCCCAAACCTTGTCAGTCCCCCAATTCTCTGCCCCAATCCACTCTCACACCATTGCTAGGTTAATTTAACAGAACTAATTATGTCATTCCTGCAATCAAAGCCTTGCATTGCTTCCCTAATACCTTCCAAATTCTTCAAGCCATCTTCCAAGACCTTCCCACCATATAATCCTTACCCCTCTGGCCTCATCCTGCACAATTCATCAACGCGGTTCCCAGCTCAACCAGATGATTCCCTACACCTGAATAAATTCCATGGCTGATTATGCCAGGTGTTTTTTCTCCTGTGCAAAGGAGTCACCATCTTTTCTCTCTCCACGACTAAAAATGTACCCACCTTGCAAAGTCCATTTCCAAATTATTCTCTCTCCATGAAGGCTTTCCTGATTCCCAAACAGAGGTGACCTTCTCTCTTCTAAAATCCCCAATTCTATTATTTGTTCCTCTTATGGCATTTAAACTTGCCTGGCTTATTTCTGTAATTTCTAGTCAAGATTTCTATCCACCATACATACTTACTACTGTTGGCTGTTCTGAATTAGCTTTTAGTCCAATAAGCTAGACTCATGACTAGATCTTTGAAAACCGGGAAACCTGGTTGATTTGGACAAAACTGGACTTACCAACTATTCTAGTACATGACTGCCTTCTTTTCCTCACTACCTGTGTAGTTTGTTGTACTCAAGTAGATGAGCCTGGGAACGTGTTGCCGATTACGTAGGAGGAAGGAGGAAGGATGAAGAAAGCAGAGGAAGGCACCGCACTCCGGAGTTCAGGGTGGAACAAAATCACTGACCTCACATGTGAGATCAACGAAGACAAGAGGCCGGACATGCTAACACAGGATTATGGTGGATACTGATTCATTTATACCTCCGGAGTAATAGGAACTCCTAATAATCAATTTACCCTCCTCAACAAAGACAAACAAGTTAAATAAAGGAGTTAATGCTCATTTTAGCAAGGATGTGAGAACTTGCTAATGCCTGTCCCCACAACGACTTGTTCTGTCCTTGATGGTAAAGGTAATCAACACATCGTCTCCTCAGTCCTTCAGGCCCCTGTTTACCTGTTCCTCTGTTTTCAGATCTCCAAATTCCTCTAAGAAAGCAGTCTCTGAAGGAAACTGTGATGGCTCCAGAAAATTCAACAAGCTGAAGAGCTCCTCCACAGAGTTCTGCAAGGGTGTCCCAGTGAGCAGCACTTTGTGTTCCTGCACAAGTTAATAGTACATGATAAGCAGTGGTGAGCCACCAAAACAGTATGCTTTTGAAGCCAGGGCATTCTGTGCTCGCTTTGGGGCAACTCGGTTTTGCTTTTATGAAAAGATAGGATGCTGCTGTTTCAGGGCGGGTACGGTCGATTAATAGATCAACGTTCCTTTCACATCACTGATTCCAGCGGCAATTTCACGTTAGTGCAAGCAACATCCATCCATTCATTCATTATTACTACCCTCTACGTACTGGGCACTGTGCCAAGGCTGTCATCCCTGGTACCAGATTATTCAAGGTCTTGGAAACAAGCCGAAACACCTTACGTTTCCAGGTCACAAATTTCATGGTATTTAAGACTACCCTGGGTCCCCTTGGGAATCTATTTGTGGAAAGGTCAAATTGTTGACTCAGTTTGTAACAAAAACCCTTCTGATTCCTGCACTATCAGAGATATATAGATGGCAAAAAGAAAACTCAGAATAAACAGATCATGCACAAGTAAGCTACATGCAGAATGGCTACAGAATGCTTCCACAGTGAGTAGATGGAACCGGTGTCAATGTAAAGAGCTTGCTAGCTCTCACCAGGGCCATGAGCTTTAGACCCTCCAGAAGTTTGCAGTTCCTGTTCTTCAATCTGTGGGCTTCGTCAATTATCACACAGCTCCAGTGAATCTTTTTCAGCTCTGGGCAGTCTGCCAGTATCATCTCAAACGTTGTGATGACAACATGGAACTTGAAGACTCCTGAAAGGGGGTTTCCCTGAGGGTGACACAACGGAAGGTGAAGCTTTATGTCATGACTACAGAATACAGCTGACGCGTTCCCAGCAGGAGCAGAGGAGGCAGCGCCGTAAAATGGTAGGGCCTAGGTAAGAGAAGCCAGTAAGCATGGTACTTCCTCATTTGGGAAAAGAGAATATAAGGATGAACCAGCTATTTAGACAAGAGAGAGACCTCATTACATCGATAAACAGAAGTAAGAGACACGGGCCCTCACAATGGTGAGACATACGAGCAAATACGGAAGACACAGCAAGGAAGCTTTTTTATTTATTAATTGCCATCATAAGGAAAGCAGATGGGTATTGATTCACACGTTCCCAGCCAGGACTGGTCTCAACCACGCAGAGCCTGAATACCCAAGGAGACCTTCTTTGCTCCTTTTCAGATATGGTTAATTTCACCTTGGACCTGGGGTTCTAGCACAGGTTCAAAGCCCTGCTCCTGATTCACCCGGGACAAGAGCTACTGGGCAGGACACATCTTTGTGCTTTACCTCTCTTAGTGTTGCCATTAAAGAGCAGAGCTGCATCATGTTCGAGCACATCTTAAATTTCTTCCAAGTGTCTCCTTTTGCTGTTAATGAAATGCCTGGGGGAGGAGCACTGGCTTTCCTCTGGTTGGAGTCATTTAATTTTCACCTTGTTTGATTATGAAAACCAGTGGCCAGGACAAGCTTACAAGCATACTCAGTAAAGTGACTGTAAGTAACAAAACCCCCAAAACCCCCACAGTCTATTGTGCTTTTAACAATTTAAATCCTGTCTTCCCTTTATCCTCCTCTATCAAATGTGTTAACCTCCTCTCCAAACTCCCTAGGAATCCATCCTCTGTACACTAATTCTTCCACTCACTTTTTTTACTGAGCCATATAACAAGTCAGATAAAGTCTTCTGCATATCAAAGCAACTTCATAAGTCAACCAAGAAGCCAAGCTTTCAGTATCCTACAAAGGATAGAGCCTCTGGCATATTTCAGAGAGTGGAAAACATGCCCTACAAATCCTATGTTTTATCACAAACTAAACTACCAAAGAGAAGCAAGAAGTCTGCCTCAAAAAACAGAAGACTCTACAAAACCAGTCAACGGTAACCCAAGGTGCAGGGCATTAAAACTCCTGAGGGCAAGTGACAGAAAGGCTGTTCTGAATGATGACATCAGGCCATCACCAGATCTCTGAGACCTGTGCAAGGCTCACCTGTGCGTCTCTGTACACCATCTCATACTGCTGGATCATCTGCCTGCTGATCTGGCTGCCATGATACACAATGGCATTCATCTCTGTCCACGTCCGGAACTCCCGCTCCCAGTTCGTGATGGTGGAGAGTGGGGCGATGATGAGGAATGGGCCGTGGATTCCCCGGAGGAATATCTCAGAGAGAAATGTGATGGACTGGATGGTTTTCCCGAGGCCCATCTCATCAGCCAAAATACAGTTTTTTCTGCAGAGAGTAAGAAATACAGATAATTCATCATCAATACAGGAAAGTGGTAGAGGTTGGGTATAACTCAAAAGATACTTCGGAAGCACACCGTGACCTGTAAGGTCATCAGTGAAGGGCCTTATTGGCATTTTCCAGAGATGCAACTGAGGCATGTTTTTATTCTTATGATTCACACCCTGCCTACTTCCGAAAAGGAATTATGGCAACTTGAGAGAAAATACAGGAAAGAGGTCCATACACTATAAACTGAAAATACTAAAAATTAAAATAACAGTGAGACTGGGGCGCCTGGGTGGCTCAGTTGGTTAAGCGACTGCCTTCGGCTCAGGTCATGATCCTGGAGTCCCGGGATCGAGTCCTGCATCGGGCTCCCTGCTCAGCGGGGAGTCTGCTTCTCCCTCTGACCCTCTTCCCTCTTGTGCTCTCTGTCTCTCATTCTCTCTCTCTCAAATAAATAAAATCTTAAAAACACACACACACACACACAAAAACCTTTAAAAAAAAAATAACAGTGAGACACAAGGAGAAAAAAAATATGCCTCAAACCTAAGCCAATTTCTGTACCTGACAAACTTCATGGAAGCCAAGGCAAAAATAAAAAGATAAGTAACATGATTTTCACTGTCCATTATTTGTGTCATTGAGGGTGAACTTTTAACCCACACAATAAATTTTTTATCAGAGTAAAAATGTTGGTCTGTCCCGGTGATCCAGAATTCCAGACTGCACAGAGCTGGGGCACTTGGAAGGGTGTGGCCCGAGTCAGTCTCGCTCCTTGCTGCACAGGTGGGCACTGGAAAGCTTAGGGGAGCTTTCTGGTCCAAGTGGCTCTGTGAATAAGTGGCACAGACTATGCCTGGACACAGGTCACCAGGGCCCCATCTTGTGTGTTCTCCACGACAGCCTGCTGTCTTCAGAATCCATACTAGGGCTATACTCTAGAATGTTACAAAAATCTCAAATTTCATTTGTTTCATCTAGATTCTGATGGCAACTGAAGTATGAAGAGTCCAAAACCGAGTGGTACAGCCCCAGCCTAGAATATCCAGGGCTCACAAATAAGTAGCAGAGTTGGGGCTACAATCCAGATGTTTCCTTTTAGAGCCAATTTTTGCTAAAGACTTAGAACGATCTTTCGGATTTTGTTTCATCTAGGTTGGGCCTAACCTTTTGGCTAGAATGGCAAAGAAAAAAGAAGCATAAAGTCAACAATGTCTAAAATCATTCCTTGTGGTTGGAGAATCACCTGACGTGGAGTCTTGGCATGCCTCATATACAAAGATTACTACCCTAAACCTGCGGCTATGTTCCACTCTCTCACCACCTTGCTAGCTACTGCTGTTCTAAGCAGGCTCAGGCGACAGTTTAACTCCAATACAAACACTTGGGGGGATAACTGTCCGTGAAGACAACCCTGGTTCTGCTTCCTCACCTGTTATACCAGTTAAAAAGAAGCCAGTTCATCCCCTCTAGCTGGTACTCCCGGAGCTGGTTACTGTTCTTATACTCTCGAGACTTCTCCAGTTTCTGCCAGGAGTCTGAAGCAGGCCTCTCCTGGTGGAGGAAGGCAGACAGAACAAAATACAGAGAACGATGTTTGAGGAGCGTAACACAAATAGGGATACAGGATAAGAATGGGAAAGGTGGCAAATCTCAAAACACTGTACTAAAGCTGGCTGGCTTCAAGCTGCAGTTACTATGATCTGAGTAAGGTGTGTGCACACACACACACACACACACACACACACACACACACACACCTCTGATATAAGGCAAGCCCCTATATTTTCTAGCTTTCACCAAACTAAGAACATCTCTATAAAATTTGCAAGTAATTAATGAAGAAGAGAAACAGACCCACCTACAATCTTGGTACTGTTTTACCCAGACTCCTGGATGCCACTCTCACTTACACTTCCATCTCCCTGCAAACCAATAGTAGTCAGGTGTTTTGGCTTCTACAGATAATTTTTGTTATTTCTTTGTGCATGTAGCATCAGCTCAGGAAAGTACAGTGGGTCAAATATTTTGCTGATTACTTCCTAGAATCAGTATAAGGCAAAAAGCCTGTAAAATCAAAACTGTAAATTTCTTAAATATCCCATAAACATATTTTCCCATATAAAATACTGATTTCCAAATATAATTGATCTTTTCCCTACTGATAGGGAATGCCATATTTATCACATACTAAATTTCAATATATCCATGGAGCTCTATTTAGATTCTTCATTCTGTTCCACTTGACTGTCTAGCACTGCAATAAAATCCAATTTTTAAATTATTATATCCTTTTATCTGATTAGGGAATTATTTTTCAAAAATGTCTCATCTACTCTACCTTATTCACTATTCTGTATAACTTTAGAATCAATTTGTCAAGTTCTCTTAAAATCCCATTGAGATTTCAATTAATCAGGAGAAGATTTAAATCTTTAGGTGCGGAGACTTCCCATCCAAAAATTCTATTTATTTAGGCTTTATATTATTTGGACATAGACTTGGTTATTTTGCTTATAGCAAATTGAGCCCCTAAATTAACAGTTTATAGTCTTAAAAGTTAAAACATTCCTAGCTATAGCTTACAGTTACAAATGAGAATTTTGAGACTGTAACTTTTTTGAACAGTTTTAGTCTTTGGTAATTCTACTTTGGAGTTACTACAATATAGTTTATACTTGAAATACGTTATTAACTAAAACTAAACCACTTGCATGTGAAATTAACAACATACCCCCCAATTACATCATTGATATTTGGAGGTAAGTAAGTGAAATTTGTCCATGATCTTTCAGAAAAATACACATCACAGCTTACCTACAAAATTACTACAGCTGCAATTAGGCTAAGCCCTTTAAAATAGGACTCTGTTGAAAATTATTACTAGTGTATTATTACTAATGTACAGATATAGGTGCTTTTAAAATAAGGGAGAAAATAATTTAGTATGTAAGAAAACAATGACTTTAAAGAAAAAGGTTTTAAGCAAAGATATTCCTATATAAACCCTCTTGCTCTGTTCCCTTAAAAAAATGACATTCTTCTTAACCTACAGGAACCAGTCAACGTGGATCCCCCGAAGTCCACTTACCCCTTTAATCGGGCATGCTCCCCTACTTTACTAGATCCTGTGGGGAGACTTTCTGAAATGTTCCTCTAGTGACTTACATGGCTTACTCTCAGCACTGTTAAGTACCGGAGGATGGAATTTCACTGCAGATTTCTACTTTGCTGCCTTGGTTGCACTCCAAAAGCAGAGGCATCACGCTCCAATCCAGTCAATCCAGCCTTCCCTCCTTCCCCAGTGCTAAAAGGTTTAGTTGAACATCACCTACTGGCCAGAATTTCAGCCATCTGAGCACAAGACCTGAAATCAGCTGGAAGTTTCTGGTTGACTCCTAAGTGGTATAGACTGCAGGAAACAACATACCCCAGGGCTCCACAGCCTTCAATGGCTACTTAGTTAACTTGAAGGAGGAGAAGTGATTCTCAGAGTCTCCATGATGGCTCCAGCCTATTAAAAGACTGCTCCTGCTTTGCACAATCATCATGGACAATGTCACTTCTTGCTTTCTCAAAATTCTGTATTTTACCTATATGTAACTAATTTTTACCAAAAAGCTTTCAGGTATAGAATGTCCTATTCATCAACTTCAAATCCCAGAGTAAGATCCCTTTAAAAAATTATTCAGGTAAACTTTCGTTTGGAGCTGGTCCTTTTCTTAACACATAAAAAGACAGCTTTAGTTATGTTGTGAGCTACCATTCCAATTCAGAATTTTTGAGATAAAATTTCAAAATGTGCATTTTAAATGTGAGAACAAATAAATCAGAAATGAAGAGACAAGTGTGAAATAATACCATGGTTCACTGAGCAATGAAAACAGCAGCATCGCAATAGCAAAGACGTAAAGGAAAAGGGAAATTGCCTGAAAACACCTGAGAATTCATATTCTTGCCAAATGCATGCAGTGAGTCTGAGGAAATAAGTGGGATTCAGGCTGAGAGAGTAAGAATCCTGATTAGTCGGAGACATTAACTTACAGTTAGCTTCAGAATGGACATGCTCTCTACTCTCTGCCCCACACCAGTTTGCCCCTGCCTTGTGCCACATGTCCATGTGTGTCCACACACACACACACACGTCTACCCTGTTAACCTGAGAGCTCCTGGGGGCTGGGTGTGCACCCTCTTTCTTATTGTATGTCACTCAAGAGTCAGCCAACAGCAGATGTTTAACAATGACTGATGAATTAACAGCAGACAACAGTTGTAGGAGAGGGTTGAAAGAGAAATTTATTAACCAGTCATGTAGACAAAACACTATTAAAAACTATGTAGATTTCTAATCAGTTCTGCACCTCACGCTTCCTCCATATACTTCATATGGCAAAAAAACCCACTGCTTTTGAGTAGACTCTGACAGAGATCTAAGTTCAATGTCAAGCTCTTGTCTCCTAAGTTCTGACTTTCCAGGGATATAAAAACAACTACAAATAAATAATAAGGAATTGGATAAGAGTTTTTCATATAAATGTGGTGACTTTTTAAAAAACAGAAACTTATCATTCTAGTCTATAGCCATATTCAACAACTCTGATTCTCTTCCCAAGTGAGTCACATCTTAATCAGGCTCTTCCAATTCTACATCCTTTTAATTATTGTCCCTCTATATACAACTACTTGTCAGGTACCCTGGGACATTTACGCAGCTCGGGCGGAATAATCCAGAATCAGAAAAACAAACTGATTAAATAAATATATTTTGAAAATCTATGTCCTCTCGGTGAAGTCCAGGGATCTACAGATAGAAGATAGTTCTTCCCCTTAAGAATATTCCAGTTGAGTAAAGGCAGAGGATAAAAACAAAGAAAAAAGATCACTGATGGGGCAAGAGGTAATAAGAAACAAGAAAGATACTAACAATTTATTGAGCTTCTTTCCCATGCCAGGCATTTCTTACACGTTCTATCTTACTGACTCCATACAGCACCATATACGAAGAAATAAAGCTCCTATTCAAGGTTCTTAAATGTCACACACATCAAAATAGAGCCTAGACCTAATGTTGAACAGAACGCTAGCAAAGTCTGATTTGGGGAGAAAAACATACAGAACTGCAAGTTCAATGGAGAGTGGCCAAAGGTAAGACACCAACAAAGACCACTTCTGAGCACAGACCCACAGATGTCCAGGATTGCCAAGGTCATAAAGTTAACATGATACAACAGGTGCCCAACAGGGATACATTACCACATGCTTAATTTCAGGGAGAATTTGAAGAGACTCAAATTCTTTAACTTTTGCAGGATCTACGTCTTCCTCTAGCTCCCACGTGCTTTCTTCATAAGGCAGCGAGCACCACTTCACCAGGTAATGTGTCACTTCCTGGTGGGAAACAGGAGAGGAGTTTATGTTCTACTAGATTAAAGGAGTCAATCATACTCCGGCCAACCTCTGAAAAACCCACAATGACTAATGACTATCACACACAAATGCCTTTAAAACAAAGACCACATGTTAACAAAACAAGCAAAATACGTAGTAAGAAGGGAAGGCTCTTTAGGGGAGTCAAAATGACAAAACACCCACCTCTCCTGTTTCTGCATCTTTGGTGTGGGCCACCTCCAGGACTCGATCAACTTCTACATAGTCCGGGTTGAACAAGTCTTCATCAGGCTAGTGCAAACAAAGGAGAACAGTTAGAAAGTGTCCCCCTCCCCTCAAAACCAACATATAGGGGTTCATCTGTAAGTGACCCCCTACTCTGGGCTTATCAGGAAACACAGAATGGAAGGAGTAGCTTGAGAATAAAAGTCACAGCACAGACATTTCTTCACTGTCCCCAAATCCTGCTCTCCATGACTGAATTTATAGGTTACACCACGGCCAGAGTAAGACTCTCCTAATGGTCATTATAGTACTGCACAAAACTCAGCACAAGGATTCCCTTTTTCTTACTGCTTTTTGTTCCAAAGATAACCCTTGGAAACTCAGAATTAGTTTCTTTTTCTTCTACATACCAACAATAGTAGCAAACATTGGAAGGAGGCATGAGGGGAGCTTCCGGGGGCCTGATAATGTTCTATGTCCTGATCTAAGTGGTGGCTACACAGGTGTGTTTACTTTGTAAAAATTCACCGAGCTGTACCCTTAGGATTTGTTTACCTTCATGTACATTATGCTTCCCAAAAAAGTGTACTTATGAAATAATAAGCATCATTTGGAAATATTTAACCTGTGTCTGGAGTAATGCTAAGTGCTTAAGTCTCAAAATTACTTTATGGACTAGATAGAGTAATCACTTTACAGATGAGGAAACTGACTCAGACAGGTTAAATAAGTAATGTGACCAAAGCCACAGAGCTGTGTGAACTGGAACGTTACCCAGGTCTTTCTTACCCAGAAGCTCTCCTCCCAGACGGCTAGATATAATGTTCTTATTGCCCCTTTGGTTGGAAGGTACTTTAGGGATATCTAGTTTCATCTTCAACACAGGAATGCTTTTTATAACACCCCTGGCAACCCTCCCTCAGATTCCATTATTCCCTGTTTGGGAATTTACTGCCCTCTAAGACCTGATCCACTGCCAAGACAGTTTTACCTCTGTCTGCTCAGTGGTAGCATCATGATCTTTATCTTTATTATATTAAATTATAGTTTAGTTTCTTTCCTGTAACTGGGGTTCACTGGTATGACTGCTTCCTTCACAGTAGCAATAACGAAGTTCATTCTCCTTCTATGCTGGCTCTTCAACAAATTCCACCCGATCTGGGTGAAACTATTCAAGGTGTTTGACTGTTCTTGGGGCCCCAAGTTTCCAGATCCTTTCGTGATGCAGAGAGCTAGCACTTATGAATAGTGGCCATGGGCCACTCACTGTGCTAAGCACTTCTGTAAACCCTGTGTCATTTAATCCTCACAGGTGTTCTGTAAGGCTGATACTATTAGGAGTTCCGCTTTAGACAGAGGAGGATACTGGATCTGAAGGCGCTTATGCAAGTGGATGTGTGTGTGTGTGTGTGTGTTTGTGTGTGTGTGTGTGTGTGTGGTGGTGGTGGTGGTGCCGGGGGGAGGGGGGGAAGGGGTGGTGGGGTGGGGGCGGGGGGCAGGAGCAGAACCTGCAGCCTGGCAGGTTGGCTCCAGAGCCTAGGCTCCTAGCACCATGCAGTCCAGTTTCCATGTCTGCTGACAAGCACTCAGCTGTGCTTCCTTTTTACCCAAGTTAGAGTCCTCCTGCAGCTGCACTCAGGTCCAAGTCCCCCCGAACCTGATACTCAAATGAACAGAACACTCAGGAATGTTCTAAGATTACTGTTACTTCTTAAGCAGCTGCACACCCTCCTCCTGACCAACAGGAAACTTATCATTTAACGGGCACTATCTTTTCTCCCTAGAACTGCTAGTCAGTCATTTCTCCCTACTCCGAAGTTATAAAGATTTAAAAACTACAAATGTGTGACATTACATACATTTAATTGTCATTCTATTTCATTCATCCTAGCCTGTCCAGTAAACCTGAACTTTGACTTTGTCATCTATTCTTCCAGCATCAGGTGTGGTTTCCAGGAGTCCAAGTTGTAGTCAAAAGGGCTCTACCCCTGCAGAGGGAGGGAAGCCTCTGCCTCTCGAGACTGTTGTCTTTTCCACAGTGCGCAGCCGGAAATAATGGATATGAAGAAGCTCTATCCAAAACTAAGTTATTATCGATCTCATATTATTTATCCAAGTCATTAATAAAAATACTGAACAGGTCAAGACCGAAGACAGTATTACAGGAACTACTCCCCACTCTTCCTCCTCCTCAATCTCAGAATGTCCTCCAATCTTTTCAAAAGTGTTTCCTTCCCACAAGAGTTATGCGCTCCTGGTACATTTTTTCTATACACTGTAACATAGCTTCAGCTCTCTATTCCCAGCCCAGTAAAAATCACTCCCTTGGGAATAAAGCAGAAAACAGACACATGGGGCTTTGTACGCTATATGAAGGGCTGTGGACTTTACTTCAAGAAAATGTGAGTCACTGAAGGGTCTGGAGCAAGCGAAGAATATAAGGCAAACTCCATCCCTCACCAGGGGGCAGCCAAATAATTACTGAGCACTGACCCTGTTCCTGGTACCAGGGACAGAAATACAAGAAGACATGTCCCTGTTTGTCTCATAGGGCTTAAAATGGAAGAAAGAGACATATAAACAAGTTCCTACACTGCAAATACTTGCTAAAATAGAGGTGCAAATAAAATGTTCCAAGAACAGAGGGAGAGTATCCAGTGTGGCCTCAAGACAGTCTTCCAAGAATTCTACTTGTCTTCTTTCCCAGTTCTCTATGACAATAACAATGCCACGAGAAACAGTTCTCACATTCTTTAAAACAATCCTGGAGAGGGCTGGGGCCAAACACTAAGACTAGAGATGAAGGACCCCATCCCAGGATGAGAAGAATGCTTACTGACATTATCCTAGAGTAATTTTTTGTCACTTGAGGAGAAAGCACACAACATGAAGAATGAGTTGGTTAGTACTGCAGCAATGTACTATAGTTTGATGGCATCTGAGTGCACTCTTGAGGACTAGTGCTTGCAATTACATTTTAAGAATAATTTTTATGACTTCTTTTCTTTAAAGTTACTGGTATAAAATTTTAAAACTACAGGCTATCCAGAAAAGAAAAAGTCACCATGATCCCATCAACCAGAAAAAATGACATCAGCATTTTCACGTATATTCAAGACATTATCCGCGATTATGGTGCCTCTTTTCTCCTACACTCCCCAAAACGGAATTGCCCCCGACACTGTAAGAGGCTGACATACAGCACTATAGCCTCTTTCTATGTCATTAACAACTATTCTCCAACATCACTTTTACTAGAGCACAGTATTGTGCTCTATGGGATGTACACATAATTTAACAAATGTCTATCATCTAACAGTGTGTTTGCAATTTTTCACCAATATTAACGACTGAATATCATATCATAGCAAATTCTGTACAAAGACTCAACAGTTTCCTTAAAATTCATGGCAGAATTAGAACTGTTGGACAAAGGATGTGAACATTTTGAGACATTTTACGTCTGCTGCCATTCTGTTCTTCTGACAGGTTGTACTAGGTTATGTTCCCACCTGCTAGATACAAGACTGTCTCTGCCCTACACTCTCACCAGCAATGAGTAATAATTATTTTTAAAACCTTCAAATATTTGGTAAATAAAAACCAGAAAATTCCTATTTTAGTTTGCATTTTTTAACTACTATGAAAGTGACATTTTTATATGATTAATAAGCATTCCTTATCATTAAAATTATTTGTCATGTGCGTGTATGTGTGTATGAATATAAACGGGAAGGTTCCTATACCGGATAAGAAGAATGTATGCCACACATATATGTATGTGTATAAGTTATATATTTTTTACGAAATACGTATATGTATGTAATACACATATTTCCTAATTATTTAAGATTTGTTTAGTAGTATTTTCTAATATACAGACACTATAGATTTGTTTAATGTCCAAATCCATCAATTTTTCCTCTCACCGTAGGTACCATACTTAGAAATACCCAAGCTTATATAAATTTCCTTATTTACTCCCTAATATTTTACACTCTAATATATTTAATAATAGTTTTTATTTTTTACATTCGAAGTTTATGTCTTTTTGGATTTCTGTTTTGGGGGGGAGGAGGGAATGAAAGAGTTTTGTGCACATTTCTCTTGCCCTAGCTATTTATAGATATTCTGACCAAGATGCACATTCTTATGAGTTGTCAGTTTGTAAGGCTCAATCCTTTTAACTTGGTGGATTATTTTTTCTCTTTGGCTTAAATCTGGACTGGTTTTGCTGCAAATCAGCGCACATTTAGCAATGTGACTTGAGAAATGGATCTGCACAGGACCTCGATTTTACGAAACTTAAACTCAGCATTTAATACTGCAAGAAAAGCAGTGGTCAAGTTAGTTGGTAAATATTGCTTCACCTCAGTAAAAATGTGCTTCATCTGGGCTTGTTTATTCCTAAATCGCTTGATCTTCTGTGCGATGCGAGGATCCTTTTCCAGCTCTTCCATTGTGGCCCATTTACAATGTAAGTAGGAACTATCCAAAGACACACAAATTGTGAGACAAGTGCAAACTATCATATCATTGAGCTTTAAGTATTTCAGTAAACAGGGTGACCATCTAACCCAGAGGTAGCGGTCTGTAGTGAAACTGCTAGAGACTGGGCTGAGGAGGGCCTTGTGCTAAGGGCACAAACAGACAACGAAACAGTGCTGCGATTCCAAATGACCAGTCCCCCTGCAGCTTCTACAGGACCTGCCTGAGAGCAGAGGGGAGGGCAGGCGTAGGCGGGTTATCATTCATACACATCAGGGCAAGTGGGCACGTAGCAAAGGAAGAAAGAAAACTTCAAGAGCTATAGGACCGTGCTTCTCTAACCTGGGTGCAAATGAGAATGGCACAGGGAGTTTTTAATAAAGCACCAATCCTTGGGATCGACTCCCAGGGTCTGAGTCAGCTGGTCCTGAGTGGAGCAAGGGCTTCCCTGGTGACTGTGCAGCCAAAGGTGAGCACCACTGTCTAAGGTGAACTTGAGTCAACTGAGATTGTGGGACAGGCCTCAGGGGCCATTCTTGGAAAATACAGAAGATGATGAGATGAGAGAAAGGAAATTTTATTCATATAAATCCAAACACAAATAATACAAAAAAAAAAAAAGACGTACAAATTTCTATACTTAACGTAGAATAGCTCCAAGTCGAATGGGGGCTCTCCTGGGTGAACCTGTAACCAATAGCAAGCAGTTAACAGGCCAGACCCCTCAGATCACCCTTATGCAGCACAAGAAAACAGGTAAATCAACACCCCTGTTGGTTTTAGTACAGATTTCTTGAGGAGATTTAGTACAGATTTCTTGAGGATGTTCCCAGTTCTTTTCCTGACAGCTACTGAGCAGCTTTCCCAAAGGATGAATCCACAGCTAGCTAGAAGGTAAAAAAGAAAATGATCCTCCTGGTGTCCTTCCAGGGTCCAGGCTGGGACAGCACTCAGCTGAGAAACCCAAACCGGCCCAGGGCTCTGAGAGCTGTCAGGACCAGAACCTGCCGTGCAAGTGAAAACCTGGGTCTCTGGCATGCCCCCAAACCACCACCCTGAAATGTCAGTGCTGTTCACTCTCAAACTAAGGAAGTTTGCTCTCATAAATACTTGAAGGTAAAAATGTGTTCTCACCAGCACACATACCCTTCACCCCAGGCATGCTCTCTAGAGGGTCCCTACAATGGCCCTGACATGTCTAAAGAAAACTCCCCAGAGATTTTCAATAGGACTCTTTCCATGTCTTCTTTTTGGCCCCCTGAGGACCTTCCACGGGCTACAGCAACTAAAGGACAAATACCTTTTGCTGGGATCACTATGGAGGAAAAAAATTATCTGGGGCTCTACTCTCAAATATTTAAGAATTTTATGATCTAAAATCTTCCATGGGGGTAAAAATAAGTACTGACTAGCCAGACAATGTTGTTGCCTAGCTCCACTCTGGCCAGTCACGACCACTCCAGGTTCTCTAGTCAAGTATCTCTTCACAGAGGGTATAACCTGTGCTAGTGATAGAAAAGCTGGTACATGAGCCACCGACCTCCTGGACGGTCTTAGACGCCAGGATCTTCTCAATGATGTTTGCATCATCTTCTGGAGGCTCCTGGAGACAGAAAAGTTAAAAAGAAAATTACTGGCACCACAGAATCCAAGAAATAATTCTATAAGAATCACCTATGAGCGCTGAGGCCTCCCTCCTATCAGTCCACGGAGTGATCAAAAGATTACACACATTCTAACTTCTGGGCACAACCCTAACATGTTCCCCTTCCACAAGAGCAGAGAAGTTACTCTGCTTTTCAGACTCTTAATTTCAGATCTGTCTTTAGAATCACTAAAATTGGTCCTAGGACTTCCCTTTTCTGCCAAACCTGCCTACATGCTGTAGCATAAAATTTGCAGAAAGGTACATACAGGAGTCTGGGGGCCTTGGAATCAGAGAGTCCTAATTCTAACACCTACCTGCTACTGACTTTGGATAAGTCAATTAACACCTCTTAGTTCCCGTATCTATTAAAATAGGAGTTAAAAATACTTACCTCACTGGGTTACTGGGAGGATAAAATGGTATGTGAAAATATTTTTGGAACAGTAAGCACTATGCAAATGCAAGGTATTAACTATTCTCTACTAAATGATACCATCTTTCCCCTCTGTGGCTGGAAATGGTTGTTTCACTGATCATCCTTTGACTATAAATCCTAACTGAAAACAAATTAATTTCTTCCTTTCTATCCCAGATACACATCAACATTTCTAGGCTCCTGAGCGCCATGAAATCTCTTTCTACAGAGTATTTGATTAAACAATGACAAACTTAAAAAGAGTGTGTTGAGTCAGAACACTCTTGCGTTCGACATTCTTTCTAGGACTTTATTTGAGCCATTCTCTTTCAGAGGTATCCTATGCACTACATGACCTTGTCAGATCTAGTAGAACAGTATACGAGAAGAACACTCATCACGATAGCCCTAACTCCCAAAATAACTTGGGGTCCTGATCAGAACATAAGTTCTGATGCTATATCTCACTGTCTTCAGTCCTACCCATTCTAGGGCTCAGCTGTCCCAGAGCTGTACCATCACAGAAAACATATTTTCTTAGATCCTAAATCAAACTTTCCCCTAGAAAAGTAATAGAGGAAAGGAAAAAAAAAAAAAAAAGAGAGGAGGGCAGATGGCAGAAAAGAAGTATGGAGATCAGCAGGCGTTGACAGATGCTCCCAAAGGTTACAAATATTTATTACATTCCCCTAGACACATGGCATTGTGCTAGGTGCCATGCCTAAGTTAATCCAAAGTGACAAGAGTCTCTTCCCACTGCTCAACAAGAAGACAAATGAACTGTGCCTACCATATAGTAGGAAGAAGGGATGGGAAGACAGACTAAGCTTTTGTTTTTCTGCTCAAGTTTTGTTTGTTTTGTTTTTTGAGAGAGAGCGCGTACACCTGTGCATGAGCGGGGGTGGGGGGTGGAAAGGAGGTGGGAGTAGGTGTGGGGGGAGGGGCAGAGGGAGAGGGAGAGAAAATCCCAAACAGGCTTCAGCTCAGCTCAGAGCCCAACATGGGGCTCAATATCATGACCACGAGATCATGACCTGAGCCAAAATCAAGAGTTGGACGCTTAACCAACTGAGTCACCCAGGCGCCCCATTCTGCTTGATTCTTAAGCACAAGTAAGGAAAGGGGAAGAAGGCAGCTGACTGTTGTCTGTCTTCCCCCATTACAGTATAAACCTTCTAAGGGCAGAAATTCCTATTTGTTTTATCCACTGCTATAGCTAATACCTTGAAGAGGCCCAGCAGCAGTGGGTGACAAGAAATGCTTGTCACCCTGAATGCTAAATACAAGCAAGAGGGAAAGAGAGGAGACACATGAGGGAATAAAGCATCAAACTCACCAGCATCACAGACTGAAAATGGTTATTATTCTTAATCTACATCACTTAATCAAAAAGTCTCCCCCTTCTCCAGACACTCGGATCTATCTGTCAGGATGGCTAACAGCAAAAGCCAGAACTAGGTGTACTTTCTTAAGCTGGAAGATCACTACCCCAACCTTGCAGCCAACAGAGCTCCGATTGTGGCAAATGGGCCGTGAGCAAAGAACAGGTGTTAGGTTAAGAGAAAGCAGATTAATGAACAACTTCCTTCCTAACTTCCTATTTAATTTCCTTCCTAAATTTCTTCCACATTATTTATTGAGTGTCTTTTATGCTTACTCACTGGTCTTACAGAAATAGATGAGCTATAGTCTTCATCAGCAAGGAACTACCAGACATGCTAACATAACACTTCAAAAGTTATTAAGCTAAGGCATACATACAGTATGTAGAGATCTCAAGTGTACAATCGATGAATTTTTACATATACACGTATACACTTGTATAAATAACCACCCAGATCAAGTTACCTAACATTTCTGACATTCTGGAAGACTCGTGCCCCCATTGGAAGTAACCACTATTCAGACTTCTACTACCATTGATTAGTTTTGCCTATCACTAAACTTCATGTAAATGTAATTATATAGTATGTAGTTCATTCTTCTGTATTTCTGCATAGTATTTTGTTGCATAAATATACTACCATTTATTTATCCATTCTACTGTTGAGGAATATTTGGTTTGCTTCCAACGTTCATATAAATTGTATGTCTTTTGGGGGACAAATGTACTCATTTATCTTGGATATATACATAAAAGTGGAATTACTAGGTTATGAGGTAGGTTATACATTTAGTTTTAATGAATATTGTCAAAATTTTTTCCAAAGTGACTGTAACAATTTTTACACCCATCAGCAATGTATGGGAGGAGTTCCAGCTGACTTGATATTGTCTTTAAAATTTTAGCCATTCTCATGGACATGTAGTATTATCTCTCTAATTCACATCTCCCTGATAACTAAAGATGCTGAGCACCTTTTCATATGCTTATTGGCAATGAAGGCAACCTCTCTGTGAAGGTCCTGCTCAAGTCATTTGCCTATTTTAAAAGAAGTGTCCTTTTTTTTTTAATTTGCAAGAGTTCTTTACACACTTCTGAATAAAACTCCTGCCAGTTATATAGATTACAAGTATTATTTATCAGTCTATGATCTGCCTTTTGATTCTGTAAATTTGTCTTTTGATGAACAGAGTTCTACATAATCTACCTTACCAATCTTTTCTCTTACGTATTCTTGTGTCCTGTTTAAAGAACCTTTTGCTGCTACCAAGGTCATTCATTAAGCCACATAAAGTAATTTAAAATTTTCTTGTAGCCACATTAAGAAAGTAAAAACAAACAGATGAAATTAATTTTAATAAATATATTTTACTTAAGCCAATATATCTAAAAACTTATCATTTCACTATGGAATCAATGTAAAATTATTAATGAAATACTTTATATTCTTTTTACATACTAAGTCTTTAAAATCCAAAGTGTACTTCACACTTAAAACACATCTGAATTCAGACTAGCCGTATTTCAAGTGCTCCATAGCCACATGTGGCTAGTAGGAGCCCTACTGAGCAGTGTTCCCGTTTTGTTCCATTGGTCTACTTGTTCTTCTGGCAACACTACCATGTCTTCATTACTGTAGCTTGATTATAAGTCTGCATTATAACTTAGTTTTTTTAAAGACTGCCTTGGCTATTCTAGGTCTTTTGTGTTTCTGTTATCAACTTCTATCAAAAAACACCCTGCTTACACTTTGATTAGGACTGAATTACCAACATCTTAACAATACTGAATACCTGAACGTTATCTATCGCTCCATTTATTTAGGTCTCCTTTCATTTCTTTCAGCAATGTTTTTCATATAGAGAGGGCCTGTGTATCTTTTGAGTTATTCTAGGATATCTAATATGTTTGATGATATTACAAATGACATTTTACAGTTTTCCTTTCCTGGTTTCATGTTGCTAGTTTATAGAAATAAAAGATGGTTTTGTATATTGCCTTTGTATCCAAAAATTTAGCTAAATCCACATTTCTTAAGGCTAATGGTTTGCCAATTCTGTTGAATTTTCTATATACGGTCATGTCATCTACAAATAATGAATCTTACTTCTTCCTTTCCAATCTTTAAACTTTTTATTTCTTCATTTTCCTTACTGCAGTAGCCAGGACCTGCAGTGCATTTCTGAATATAATGATAATAGTGGAATTTTTTTCTTATTCCCAAATTCAGGAGGAAAGTATTCAATATCATACCATTTAATACAATATTAGTGCTCAGTTTTTATTTAGTGGTTTTTCAGTCTTCAGTTTTCTAGTTTCAGATATGCCTGAGTATGGTTTTCACTTTTGTATTTTTCCTGCATGGGAGTTATACCTGATGTTGAATCTATTGGTTGATACCCCCCCATCACTTGGGGGGGGGTGGTCTTGGCCATTAATTTTATCTTCAAACACTCCTCTGCCCCCATCTCTCCTCCATGCCTAGGATCTAATCAGGTATACATTACACCTTTTCACTGCACCCCAATTGTTTCTTATGCTTTGTTCTGTTCTTTGCATTGTTTTCTCTCTATGCCTCAGGTTAAACATTTTCTATTGACTGTCTTCAAAGTCACCAATCTTATGTTCTGCTGTATCTAATCTGTTTTTAAAGTCATCCACTGTGTTCTAAGTTTTTAAACTAGAATTTTCAGTTCTAGACTGTTGATTTGATGCTCTTTACCAGATACATTTCTCTGGAATTCGTCACTTTAAAACTCTGTTGCCCAACTTCTTTTATTTTCTTTCACATATCAATCATAGTTATTCTAAAGTTCTTTTCTGCTAACTCCAATACCTGGATCATCTAGGGTCTGCTTGTATTATATTCTCTTGCTTTTTAGTCACATTTTTTCCTGCCTTTTCAAAAGTCCAGTAGTTTTTTACTTATGGTAGATCTTATGAATAAAGGAACCACAGCAGCTCCAAACAATACTTTCCAAAACTGTTTCCTATTTTCTCTTAGACAAACTATGAGAGGGGGTGGTCCCTTAAGTCCAATCAGAGACTGAATTGGGTGAGGCCTGTGTTACCGTTAAAATTCAGTCCATCTCTTGTTTTACCCTGTTTCTTGAGCATGAATCTGCTCGAGTCTGGCAGATCTTTTTACTCCTGAGCCCTGGAGTCTTCAATCCCAAGCAGGTTAAAAATCTCTCTTAAGGGAGAGTCCGTTTTTCTATAGTAGGCCCATCCCTTTAGTGAGATTTTCCCTCTAAGTACAGTCTCACGGTACACAGATTGAAATCTGCCTTCTGGACAAGCCACTAACTTCTTGGGCTACTCCAGAATTCAACACGTCTTCTGGGGAAAGTCCCTTGCTTCAGGGATTCCTCTAGTTTCCAATCATCTCACCAGCCCTGTATACTCCATCACCAGGAGGGTCAGATGGTTTCTCTTCTACCCAGAATAGTCTGTTTGCACCAATCCTGATCCTCAACCCATGCCCAAAATTGAGGAATGTTTCCAGAGAAGAAACAGTCTACAATTGTTGGCTCATCTAGGAATAGCTCTCTGCTGTCTGGAATTTTAGTTCATCTAATTCTTGTTGCTTCCACAGATATCAGATGTCTTTAAAAATATATTCTTTGCAATTTATGGGGTTTTTTTTTCCTTGTAGTGAGTGTTACCCTGCTACGACCTACTGTATCTTCCCTGGAAGTCGGAATCCTCCCATATCAACTCTAATTTCTGGAGCTCCCTAGAGACTACTTTTTACTCTTTTCTATCTATACTCATTTTCCTGCTGATCTTGTCCAGTCAAGTGGTTTTAAATATGGGCTACATCGTGACAATAGCCAAGTTTACGTATCCAGCTTAGAACCTCCCCTCAATTCACACACTCATGTATCTGCTCGCTACTTGCCATCTCCACTTGATTACCTCAGAAGTATTTCACATTTAAGATGTCTACAAGTAAAGTCCTGCTAGCCTAGCCAACCTCCCACCCCTACTCATTCCACCTGCAGTTTTCTCCCATCTGAGTGACAGGGAACTCCGTCCTTTTGGGTGTTCAAACCAAAAATCTTGGTGTAATTCTTTTTTTTTTTTTTTAAGATTTTAGTTATTTGAGAGAGAGAAAGAGCACAAGCAGGGGGAGGGAGTGGGAGAAGCAGACTCCCAGCTGAGCAGGGATCCTGACATGGGGCTCAATCCCAGGACCTCGGGATCATGACCTGAGCCTAAGGCAGCTGCCCAACGGACTGAGCCACCCAGGTGCCCCTCTTGGTGTAATCCTTGATTCCTCTTTTCTTTCCCCATACCATGTCTGATTAGCCAAGAAATCATGTTGGCTCCATCTTCAAAATATATCCAGAATCCAGCAATTTCTCACCACCAACACTGCTTCTACCCTGGTCTAAACCACCTTCATTTCTCACCCAGATTATTCCCAAACACCTTCTAACTAGTCCCCCTGCTACAATTCCCGCTCAACTAGTCTATTTGCAATACAACATTCAGAATGGCCCTTTTTATTATGTCCCTCTTTTGCTTTAACTGCTTAAAAGGCTTCTCTCTTAAGTCAGAGTAAAGCCAAGGATCTTTCAAAGGCCTACAAACTCTGCTGGGTCTCACCGAGCCTCCCACCTCCTGTTACCTCTTAGGTCTCCCTGTGTTTTCCTCACATACACTGGCAGCCTGTGTCTACCCCAGACACTTTGCACAGGCTATTATCTCTGCCTGAAATGCTCTTCTCTCCCTCATGACTCCCTCACTCCTTTACTTCCTTCAATTCTTTGCTCAAATGTTACCTTTGTGAGGCCAAAAAGGACCACCCTATTTAAAACTGCAACCCTCATTCATCAATTCCACATCATTCCTCTTCTGATTTTTTTCCATAGGACTTACCATCATGAAAAGCTACACAATTTTATTATATTTTTGTTTTACTCCCAGCCTCTACCTTGTTATTGCTACCCTTTGGAAGCTCTGAGCTTCACCCTTTGGCCTTCTATCCCACAAGGTTCAAAATGCAGCAAATGTGAGGGAGACAGCACGTGCATGGTTTATGGTTTCGCAGACTTCCTCCTCCATTTGCTTGGTTCCCTCTGTGAGAGCGGGGATTCTTGTCTCTTTTTTTCCTTGAGATTATCTCCAGCACAAAGCAGTCCGTGGCATGTAGCAGGTGCTCAATAAGTATTTTTGAATAAATGAGATTTTGCAATACAATATGGTTGTAATAGCATAAAGCAACTGCTATGGGAACACAGAAGACAGGGCACCGCGTTAGATCTCTGTTAACCAGCATTAAACTCTCATAATTGCTGACTACCTTTCCTACCTACTCTCAAGTCTGTATAACCCAGACTAGCCAGGGAGCATTCATACATGTACACACACATACCGAAAGGAACAATGACCTCTTCCTCACTACTAGATTGTTTCGAACACTCTTATTCCTGTCTACCATGAAGAATAGAAAAAGACTGGTAGGATTCTGATGGCTATTCAGAGTTTTTAGGCAGGACCAGCCAAATCCAAGGAAAGATTAACACGTGAACAAGAAAGGACAGAACTTTACTCTGAGTAATAAAAAGACAGAGGGCTACAAACATTCTTCGCCATATTTTCTAGTAAAAAATTAAGGAATTTGGGATAAAATTTCAATTTATCTTTTGGCACTGGTTAAAGAAAGGGGGATGAACACTAGTGTTAAAAAAAAAATCAGTGGTTATCATGAAAATACTGAGAGCAGGTTTTGCCCTATCCTAATAAAAGGAAAAGGGAGTAGCATTTCCAAAATACACATCAAAGTAGGAAGGAAACTAGAAAATCAGGACTTTTCTAAACAGAGATTGTGCATAAGCATGATCATATGTGTATAAACACTCAGTGTATACAGATACACACAGATATAAACTAAATCTGCTTGCCAAACACAACTTCCATAACAACCATCTGTTCTCAGCTACTTGGAATTTTCTCAAATTATCCTTCAAAGAAGGCCATTTTAATTCATTCTCTTTCATGTCAGAGACTCATATAATTTAAACTTTTTTTTTCTTAGGGAAAATTTCAAACATTTTCAACCCAAGTTGCCCCCAACCTCAACCAACCACCTGATTTATTTCTATTTAGGTAGGCACATGGGAGAGGCTCTAACAAGAAGCAAACCGCTTTTCAAATCACCAAGTATTTACTGAGTGTCACGGAGGATGCAAAAGTAGCATCAAGTGAGATGGCCAGTCTCAGGGGCTTACATTCATGCAGGGAAAGCAAAATAAAACATTCTTCTTAGAAACGTCCCAGGCTAAATTCTAAGTGGTGTGACAGTAACCCAAAGTCCAACAAGAGTGCAGAAAGCAAGAATAGCTTGGATTTCACAGAACGGGAAGTTTTAGTTGGGCCCTAAGGAATGATGGCTCATAAGAAGACAACAAGCAGGAAGGAAAGCTGAAGTGAACCCAAAGGATGAAAGAATGAGTCCACAGGAAAACAGGATGCACATACGGAATACTAAGTAAACAGTCTTAGCAGAGTAAAAGCATTACACAGAATGAAGAGGGGAAATAAATGGGGGTAAACAGATAGTGTGTGGCCACGTTTTTTAAAAAGACAGGCGGGGAGGGGGGCCCTGTGTGGCTCAGTCGGTTAAGCGTCCAACTCTTGATCTCAGCTCAGGTCTTAATCTCAGGGTGGTGAGTTCAAGCCCTGTGTTGGGCTCCATGCTAGGTGTGGAGCCTACTTAAAAAAAAAAAAAATCAGGCAGGAATTTTGATTTAATATAGGAGTTAAGAAGCAACCACCTCAGAGCACAAAGCAGGGGCACTCCCCCCACAGCTCGGGGGGGCTGGGGGATTCCTGGGGAAGGGAACAACTGGGCTCAGCCTGACAGGCACAGCAAAAGGCCAGACAACAGAGGGCTGGCTGCAAAGACACTGAGAGGCACAGGGATGGCACAGGGAATTGAAGCCTCATTCAAATCACAGTCCTCTGTTCTCAAAGGCAACATCACGTAAGCTGCACAAACTGCAGAAGGCGGAAACTGAGATGGCCTTGTAAAAATCTATACACTGTAAATGTGCAACAACTGCAAAAGTTTGTCTCTGTTCCAGGCACCAACATACGTTTGACAAAGAATAAGAAAGCAAAGAGTCACAGTCAGGATGGAAACTTATTTCCTGCCCCAGAATCCCATATCCCAGTCTGGGGACTGTCCTCTAGACGCCAAAGCAGGGCTGTGCTACCATGTCAGTCCTGGGCTCCAGTGAATCATGGGTAAAGATGTTTTTAGCAACTCACCACTAGGTAACAATGCTGAGGTTGCAATTTGGGGCTGGGCCAGGGGCCAGGAGCCACAGAACCAGGCAGAGCATGCTGATAAGACACTGCACAGAAACGCAACGAGGGAGCAGCAGGGCCTTTCTGGTGGTGACTCCACACCCTTCTCTGCCCCAAGCCAAAGGCAGCGAGCAGGCGGACACCCATTCAAAAGGCCTCGGGAGGACACAAGAAAAAGCCTCATCTTCTTCAACTGCTTTTCTATGCCACTGGGCACTGAGGATTGTCTGGAATCCTAGATGAGATTCGTGGCTTTCAGACTATGCATCAGCCTGGGAAATCTCTGTTCAAACCTCACCAGGAAGCCCCAAACGTAAACCAGATGCAAGTGGAGCGGGAGTGCAGCAGCTAGGGGCTCTGCAGAGCTCGGAGTGGGGGCCCACTCAATGCCCTGCAGGCTCTCTATCTGCCCTGCCTGCTGGGCCAGGCCTGGGCCACAGGGGCCAGACCCCCGTGCTCGCCCAACCACGGGATCAGGCCTCTTTCTGCCTAAGTTTAGGACCAATTTTTGAGGCATAATTAATGCAAATGCAAATTCTATGTTCCACCATAGATTAGCTCTCTTTGTTATACCCTGAAGAGGATAAAAAGAGCCTTGTTAAGATACATAAAATTTCCTGAATTATTTCTGTCAGATCAGCTAATGCTGCCATTCAGGTACCAGGAAAGAAGTCATAACAACAGCTGAAATATGGTTAATGGTGGGCTAAATGACTACCAGGAGAAAACAAATTCCCTTGTAGTGTTTTAATGACCAAACCAACCAGAACATCTCCAAGGAAGGAAAACCCATTCTGGAGCAATACAATCCTAGCGCCTCATAGCAGTCTTGCAAGGACTACTCTTAACTATCTGTGTGAAGAGTACTGCACTGACAGTACGTCAAATTACTAGTCCTATTAAGTGTTGTGTTCAGTGCTTGGATAACTCTTGGCAGAGAGCCCTAAAATCAACTCTGACATGCTAGCCACTGGTCACCCATGACCTGGATAGTTCTGTGCCTGTTTCTTGATTGCTAGAATAGGGACAATGACCCCTGCTCCTAGCTCCTTTCCATGCAAACATAGAGTGAAAGGGTATGTGAAATTATATGAAAATGCTTTAAGCTGGAGGCAAGGTGGTTTAAAAAGATAAAGTATTATCGGCTTCAGTAAGCCATCCTTGTGCCCAGGAGGAAGGACAGGTATTTGTGCTCTGCCACACATGCAGAGCGTGAATTCTGCCAAGTCAGCGACACTGACTCCGTAACAACAGCCAGGCTGTGTCCCAGAATGTGCTGCTGGCAAGGATGCCCCTCCAGTATGCACAGCCTGTTTCTTCTTTTGCTTCTAATGTCTTCTCTGTCAGCTCCTTGGCACAGACCTTTTCAACATTTACCTCTCTTCCTTCTAGCGTCTGGATATCAGGTCCCTCTTCCTCCTTGAAACTGCTGCCAATGGAAATCCCTAAAGTGCAAATAGGGCCATCCTGTTTCTTCTCTGCTTGAACTCTGACCTCAGTGCCCCCTCCCCCCTACCATTTGATCTGCAGTATAAAAGCCAAATACTTTAGCTAGTATCTAGGCCCTGCATAATATGACTCTTCCTACCACTCAGGGCTCATCTCCCACCACTCCTCAGATCAGACCCCAACGTCCAGCTGAGCTTGTCTGTCTATCACACCACAACCAGGCAGTACCATTCAGGCTGTGGGCTTTAGTTCATGTTGGAAATGCCTCTCCTAAAATCCTGACCTCCCCCCTTTCCTGTCCACTTCCCATTCTGTGTAGTCACTATATCTAGCACATTCTTTTTTTTGGAGGAAGAGTGGTAGGAAAGGGGCAGAGGGAGAAGGAGAGAGAGAATCTTAAGCAAGCTCCACACCCAGTGCCACACTTCACTACCCTGAGATCATGACCTGAGCCAAAATCAAGGGTCAGACGCTTAACTGACTGAGCTACTCAGGTGTCAACCCCCTTTTAAATGGGGCCAAAATGACTGTCCAGCCAAGGCCAGCACCCCAATCCAAAGGCCGTACCTCTGCCTGCCAAGCCAGCGTAGAAGCCGAGAGGGCAGATGTCCGGCCAGCCCCGAGAACAGCGATTGTTTCCCCATCGTCATCTACCACTTTGAAGTCCAGGTCCTCGTTGTATTTTCTGCGCTTCACCTGCCGTCCTGAGCGTCGTTTCTGCAGGGCAAACATACCCATCAGAGAGACGCTCTGTGAGTCAAAGGCAAAAGCTTGCACGGGAAAGAATACACTCATCTACATTCACTAACATGCATGGGAGGCCTTTCCTACTTTACACAAGAAATCGCCCTTAAACACAACTCTTTTAAGAATTAAATTCACTCAAAATGACATCTAACTGAGGGAGAGGTTCCAAATTGCCAAGATCCCCTGAGAAGAAGGTATATCTAGTCTCAGAATCCAGTAAGATGTGTTTTGTTCATCAATGAGAGTGACTTTTTTTCTTCTTTCTGGAATCAATTTCTATTCCAGTAAAACAGGGATGGGAAGTAAACTCCGTCATCTTTCAGATCCCTTCCAGCATAGCTGGAAGCTCTGACTTTAGAGAGAGAGAATTGTTTTGGTTTTAGTCGAATTCACCATACTTACCATATATTTCTTTAAAAACTAATATCAATTTTATTAAGACTTAGAGAATCTCATACCACTCCTTGAAATGCAAGGAGACATCTTAAGCGTGACAAAACAAGATTCATGAGTCACCCTCTGAGGACTCATCTATAATTAAGTAACTTGTGACCTTGTAGCGAGAAAACATTCTACAACAAAGCAGCCCACTGGCTTTCCTCAAACAGAAGAGGACATGGTTCGTCTCATGTACACATCATATCCAAGCAGCAGAAACACTTCTGGGAACCATTCCCCAGCTGGTTGTCTCTCCAATACTTCAACCTTAAAGAGCAAAAACCAAAATCAAACACTACCTCCCTTATTTTTTAAAGCATACGTCCTGGGTTTCTCTCTGTCTTCCCACTGTGTTTCTTCACCAGGTCACCTCTAGAACATTTAATTTTACCTGAGGGATTCCACATGAAAACCTGCCCCCCCAATCCCATGTACAGATCACCATCCTGGAAACACTCAAACCCCTGCCAACTCCCATCAACCCGCCATGCCCGCTGCTCGGCCCATCAGGACACCTGACAGCCACAAGCCTGAGTTCACAGGCAGTGAGGGCGTCTCTGCTCTGACACCCCAGACACTACTACTTATTACCACCGTGACATCAGAAGCTGACACTTTCCTACAACGAAGACCATCTATGAGGGTTCAGAGGATACTTGAGGGTGCGGTAGCTGGATGATGTTACATGGCCCCGTTGCAGCAGCATAACCCAGATAAAATGTTGTGGATATCCGAGGAACAGCACTTTCAAATATCAGAACCCCTATCCAAGACAGGATGCCTTGATGGAGGGAGGAAATTCCTACCAGTCAGTCATGGGCTCACTTAGGCATAGTTTTAGAAATCTCATTCAGGTGGGCAACTCCTTGTTTCCATGTTTAGCCAAACTTCCTTAACTATTCTGGCAAAATTAATACATACATCCCTGACTTTTCCAGTATCTGGGATTATGAAAATGTCCTTGTGCAGACTGGCCTAGCACTCTGAGCCCTAAAAGCATTACCTACATGGCAAGTCAGGCCCCCCAAGCCTTACCCAGAGTGCCCCACAATTCTGTTTTCCATATTCATCCTTTCTGCAGCCTGATACCATGCTACTTCCCAAGAAGGAAGCAAACACCACTAAAAAAAAACCTTGGGAGATCATTAGTATAAGGATCAGGATGTTATGGGAAAAAGTCTGTGGTCTTCGGTGCTCAACGCCCCCAACAGTGAAAGCCCAGCCCGCGTCTGTGCACAAGGGGTGTGGCCTGGAGATGGAGAGAGAAGGGCAACAGAACCCACGTCAGCGAGATCTGTGTGGCAGCCATAACCTCCAGTAGGGCTCCCGGTCACAGCTGTACCTGGCTGTCTGCAGACTCAGTGGACTCCTCAGGACTCCGCAGGGATGAATTCGGCAGGCCCTGATCCAGCTCTAAACTTTCCACTGTGGTTTCACTTTTCCTCTTTCCTTTCTTCTTTCTCTCCACTGGGGTTGGTCCTTGCTCCTTGCTACAAGGAGAAATTCAGAATTAAAACTCTTGGGCAGTTTTTAAAACTAAGTCCTCACGTGATGAAACTTACAGTATCACATCCTGGAACTCTTGTCCCGGGGTAGGCTTTAAAGGGGAATCTACAAGAGTTTCTTCCCAGAAATACACAGAAATATGGGAAGAAATACCTACATGGCTTGATGCAGAGTTCACTTTTTTATACCCTATCATGACTCTTTTGGCTATGATTAATGTGGTAAGAAATAAAATAATATGAACATCTCCAAAAACCTCACTTTCAGTTTATATGTCTTCTTTAGTAACTTTAATTGCTAGATATTAAGATCCTGAGAATCAATAAATTTTAATCTCCCTTTAAGTTACATGAGAAGAGACATTTCCCTAATCTGTCACCATCCTCTACTGAAAAAGGTCTACATAAGACTCAGAGTCAAGTTCTAGGAACTCAGAAATGAAAACAATACTGTCCCTGCCCTCGAGGAGGTTACAATTCTGAAAACCCTACAGGCCACCTAGAGCCATAGCCCAGGGCAGTAGTTGAATACCTCCTGAGAGAGAAGACAGGCAAAGTCTATCCATCCTGCATGCCCTGCTAAGATGGCAACACCTCTAAAAAGCTTTTTTCTTTCTTTCTTTTTTTTTAAGATTTTACTTATTTATTTGACACAGAGAGAGAGAGAGAGAGAGCGCAAGCAAGCACACAAGCAGGGGGAGCAGCAGAGGGAGAGAGAGAAGCAGGCTCTCCGCTGGGCGGGGAGCCCGATATGGGGCTCGATCCCAGGACCCTGGGATAGTGACCTGAGCCGAAGGCAGAGGCTTAACCAACTGAGCCACCCAGGTGCCCCTAAAAAGCTTTTCCTGACCCTCCTAGCTGATAAAATCTCTTTTCCATATTCCCAAAGCACCTCAGCTGTGCTTTGCTGAAGGTACTCAAACTCTGATCTTTCACCAAAGTTAGTCATTAACTATGACATCACAGTCTCAGAACCACACGGAGGGAGGATCCTGTGTAGTTGCTCCACAAACAAGTGGGTAAATATTTTATATGTTTCTGATCTCTCCTACTAGACTCTAAGTTCCTAAAGGACAGTATGTACTTGATTAAGGTTTGTACTCCTCACAGTGACCAGTTTTATGCTTTATACATAGTAAGCATCCAATAAACGCTTATTGAATAGATGGATGTATCAAGATCACTCATCATTGGGGAAATCTGGGAAAAGGCAACTGAGCAGGGATGTCCACGGAGCAGCAATTTTAACAGTAGTAGTAATTATAGCTACTAGTTATATAGCACTCGTTACACACAGGCACAGCTCTCTGAGTCTCTCACACAAATTACCTCATCTAGTCTTCACACCAATCTTACAAAGCAGACGCTATTCCTCTCCTCTTCTTGTCAGGAAGCACAGTGAGGCTCAGTTAGATGTCCAGGGTAATATGGCTAGTAAATGGTGAAGAAAGGATTTGAACCCAGGCATGCTCTTAGCCACCCTGGCATTCTTGGGGAATGGAAGAGTGTGTTAAGCACACATCTATTAAAGGACAGTCTGCATGGCTGGATGACAGGGCAAGTGAACAGAAGCACTAAGTAATGGAGCTGCAAAGAAATTGGCATATACCAAGCCAGAGAGTTTTGACTTCATTCTGTGTGACAAAGGCCAGATGGGAAGCTCAGGCAAGAGGAAATGAAGACCCAGGCTAAATATAATCAAGAAAACTCAAAGGTGAAAATCATTTAAAAGGTCCAGCAGAAATACAACTGGTAAGTGTGAGCAAGGGACAGAATACGGAAGATGAGGAAGGAGCCAAAATCACTAGCATTTTCTATCAGGTGTCGGGGAAGAGAGAGAAACAGATGGCCTTGTTAGAGATGGGAGACCCAGCATGATGAACTTTTGTCAGGAATACCAATCCATGCTGACTGCTGAAATCAGCCTGCCTCTCTCTTGAACACCCTTCACTACTCATGGACCCTCAATCAGGTCAGCACAAACAGTACATCCTCGATTTTCCAGGCTGAAGACCGGCTTGCCTACCTACCGGGAAAGTTCTTTATGAAAATTATTTTGGTTCAACCTGAGGAAATGAAATTCAAGGGGTCTTGCCATTTTGGAGGATTATAAATTTCAATAAGGGACTTGTATTCTCAAACACGGAGGAAAAAACAAAGGTTTTATTTATCAGTTCAGAACAGGAGACACAGGTTTATAAAGATTCTAAATTTCCATGGGAATATTTATGTCATGTTATATAGCTCCTCATAAGAAAACTGTATAGCAATTTATGTTCTATAAAGCACTTGTGTGTTCCGTGTCTCATTTCACTGTTAACAACAACAGTCTCATGAGGGAGTCGGCAGGTAAATGAACCTCATATTCCAGATGAAGAGACAGGTTCAAAAGCAGTAAAGGTCCCCAAGTCAGCAGCAGAGGCCCACACTCAGCTCATGTGACCCGCAGCCTGTTGCTTTTAACACCATATTGTGTTTTCTGTCTTTTTTTAAAACCCTAGTCTCCCTTTTAATGAATGTAAAAACTTTAAATCTCCTTTAATGTTATTTGAATCTCAAAATAATGACCAAAAGAATTAGCAACAAAATATTCCAATGACCCAAATACAGAAAAATAAATCTACAAACCCATAATTGTTGACAGTTTTTTAAATGGATCTCTCAACAAAAGAAGGTTTGTGCTTAATTTTTTGGACACAAATTTAAAGATAGCTGATTAATATACAAAGAGTCACCATAATAAGCACATGTTCAGGGCCCTGTTTAATCTTCCGTAAAATCTGAAATCCTTTCTCCCAACAACTGAAATCAATTTATCTATCTACTAAATATAACTTCATTATATTAGAACACTTGGTCTATATGTTTAATCTTCATTATATGTATATATTTATATATATATATATACTCAGAACTACTCAACTCACACTCAAATTCAAACTCAAAACTAAACCAAGCTCAAGCCATGATTAAGGAATAAAACTTCCTCAAAATACAAATCTTTACTACAAGACTTTACATATTTTGTATTTGCCTTCCATTTTCCAAAATCACATTAAGTAATAAGTGTAAGGAAGAGTTACTGAGGCATTCCAAAGTCAAGCTAGGACACTACTAGATTTTCCTAGCCAGAAGCTAGGAGTGGAGTAGAGGGAACACCTTCTCAAATATGTTGGTAAAACAGGAAAATGACTGGTGAAACCTGCTTGCTTATCTGTGGGTAAGTAAGAAGATACTCTAGCTGGGAAATCTTCAAAGTGACCTTCTGTAGGTTACCTTTGGCAACAGAATCAATTTTGAGTTCCAAAAATTCTTGAACTTTTCTGATAAAGACAAGTATCAGGAAGAAAAGATTCTTTGTAAGCTTATAAATGGGATATTCAAATAGGACACAAGAAAATATCACCGAATTCATTCTCTAGGAAGATTAGATGAAGTATGTTTTCTCCCTCTTTGGAATAACTTTTGAAAATTTTATGCTTGAGAGTTTTATCAAATGAAGACATTTAACCTCCAAACTGCTACCTACAGATGGATTTGGTCCATGGATGCTTGTTTGCTCTCTGAAACCCAGGTTCTTCAAAAATAGTGGTCAAATAATATGTAACAAAACTACATATGTATATACCCTTTGATCTAGCAATTCCATTTATAGGAATATACTCTAAAGATACACCTCCAATGATATGAAAATATACACGAGTGAGGTTACTCACTGCAGCATTGTTTAGTAATTGTAAATTAATAGAAACTACCTAAAGAAACAAAAGTGAACAAATTCAGATACCTACAGTAGAGTACTGTGCAGCTATAAAAACAATTAAGAATCCTACACACTGATGTGGAATGATTTCTGAGATACACTGCTAAGTGTGAAAAGCTAAGTGTAAAATGGTGTATAATGCTACTTTTTATGGAAGGATAAAGGGAAAATAAGAAAATATATCTATTTATATTTTAAAAAGAGGGGCACCTGGGTGGCTCAGTCAGTTAAGTGTCCAACTTGATTTCAGCTCAGGTCATGATCTCAGGGTTGTGAGAGTGAGCCCCACACTGGGCTTCATGCTGGACGTGGAGCCTGCTTAAGATTCTCTCTCTCCCAGGGCACCTGGGTGGCTCAGTCTGTTAAGCAGCTCACCTTTGATTTCGGAACAGGTCATGATCTCAGGGTCCTGGGATGGAGCCCTGTGCCAGTCTCCATGCTCAGCTTAAGGATTCTCTCCCTCTGCCCCTCCCTGCCACGTTTGCTCCCTCTCTAAAATAAATAAATCTTTAAAAAAAAAAAAAAAAAAAAGATTCTCTCCCTCTCCCTCTAAAAAAAAAAAAAAAGAGAGAAAAGAAAAGAAATAAGGATGCCTGGGTGGCTCAGTCAGTTAAGCATCTGCCTTCAGCTCAGGTCACAATCCCAGGGTCCTGAGATTGAGCCCCACATCGGGCTCCCTGCTCAGCGGGGAGCCTTCTCCTCCTTCTGCCTGCCACTCCCCCTGCTTGTGCTCTCTCTCTGGCAAATAAATAAAATCTTAAAAAAAATAAAAATAAAATAAAAAGAATTACAGGAAGAACGTACCAAAAAACAATGATTATCCATAATGGATAAGTGGGGGGAATGGGTTGGAAGGGTTATGGGAAACGAATGACTTCTCTGAAAGTATCTTTTTATAAAGATTTGATTTTTGGAAGCATGTTTAAGTTCTACATAATAAAAAATTTAAAAAGGTGAAAACAAGCTTAAACAAATCAATCAAGTATGTCCCCCCATACCCCCACATTGAATACAAGGGGGAAATCTCATTAATTTATGAACATAGTAGAGTTGACCCCTGAGCAATACAGGGGTTGGGGCACTGACTCCCTGTACAATCAAAAACCTCTGTATAACATTTGACTCTTCAAAAACTTAAACTACTAGTAGCCTACTACTGACCAGAAGCCTTAGTGATAACATAAACAGTCAATTAACACATATTTTGTATGTTTTATGTATTATATACTATATTCTTAAAATGAAGTGAGCTAGAAAAAAATGTTACTAATAAAATTTTAAGGAAGAGAAAATACATTTACAGTACTATACTGTATTTATTGGAAAAAATCTGCATATAAGTGGACCCATGCAGTTCAAACCTGTGTTGTTCAAGGGTCAACTGTATTTGACTATATACTTTCAGCTTGTGGAGCAGTGAAAAAATCCTGAACTTTTTGGTAGGCATATGGGTGAAGCAATTTTGAAGCCATTTTAGATGTGATATAGGATTTAGCAAATGAGTAAATGTGTTGATGTGTTGATGTGAGGAGCCGGGGTTCTCACTGAGGAAGAGGGAAGATGTAAATATGAAATGCTGTAAGGCAAGGAAGATAAAAGGGGATGATAATATGGCATCTAAATTGGAGGTATCAGCTTGGACTCAGGTTTTCTAAAATAAGTATATATATGAATACATGCATATAAATGCGCATACATGTATTATGGATATATTATGCATGTGTGCATATAGGTGTGTGTACATATGTATGCACTTGTATGTGTATTTACCCCCTTGCTTTGACAATTGAAAGAGCCAAAAAGTGAAGATGCCCCACCCAGCACTCACATCTTGGTTTCTAAAACCAAAGTTCCTTACAGAAATAGCTGATTCCAAGGCTGAGGTAGGGAAGATATGAGATGAGCAGGAAACATTCTTGCTATGTCAGAAAGGGAGTGCTCAAAAAAAAAATGAAGGCAGCATGGCAAAAAGACATAGGAGTTAACCTGAAGAGCTATTGTTGGTCAAAACTGGAACCATCTGAGCACCAAGGTAACTGAGGACAGTAATTATATAATTATAGAAGCTGAGAACAATAGGGATCCATACCAATATGGATAAATAATGAATAAATAAGGGAGAAGGGAGGGCTCTTGCTTACTAAAGAGCCCAAACCATAAATGCAGAGGAAAGGTGGAGTTGGAAAATCATTTTGTAACCACTATTAGGAAAGATGAGTACCGTCCAGAACCACCAAGGAATGCTAAATCTAGGGAGAACAATGTGAAGATGAACAGGATTTTTGCATGATCTTAAAGTGTCTCCCCACAGACTGCTAATAAGTTGCAAGTACAAAAGCAGTAACTAGGCAATGGTTAGATAAGAAAATGGCCCTACTCTTTTTTTGTTTTTTTAAAGATTTTATTTATTTATTTGACAGAGAGAGACAGTGAGAGAGGGAACACAAGCAGGGGGAGCGGGAGAGGGAGAAGCAGGCTTCCCGCGGAGCAGGGAGCCCAATGTGGGGCTCGATCCCAGGACCCTGGGATCATGACCTGAGCCGAAGGCAGACGCTTAACGACTGAGCCACCCAGGCGCCCCAAAAATGGCCCTACTCTTAAGAAAGACTCAGAGGAGTACCTAGGGATAAAAAGTCATGATATACGCACCTTATTCTCAAATGGTTCAAGAAAAAACATAAATATTTATTTTGATATACACCTATCCCATGCCTGAAGTGGCTACTGCGTGTGTCCAGCACTTTTTTGCTGATAACCACTGTGGACCTCCCAGACGAGAGTGGGCAGGTCAGGCTGCGCTACGGTCCTATTCTTTTTACCACAGTGATTGCTCCAGGGATGGACCCATGACCCAGCCAGGCCAACTTCGGAGACCCTCCAAAAAAAAAAAAATTAATTTTTGGCAGGTTTGGGTAGGAAAACGAATCTCTTTCCTCCTACATCATAAGGTTGTTAAGCTGTGAGCCCATAATTGCAGGCAGCCACAATTCAACCTCCAGAAGAAAAGCAGCTGCAAAGGATGGAGCTGACACCCAGAAAGATACAGGAGGGGGCTGGAGGCAAACAGCACTGGCAGAATCCTCAACTACACTTCCCGGTTCTGATTCTTCACGTCAGTGAACGCTTTGTTACCTTTTTTTTTTTTTTTTAACTTAATTCAAGTTGGGTTTATGTCACTTGTAACCAAGGGAGTTCTGTATAATACAAAGACCCAATACTCTCACCACTTAATGGCACTTGGGGCTGGATCAAAGCAATTTCATTTTTATAATCTTTTCTAGGTTTCAGAGTTAGAACAAACTAACTTGCAAGGAGAGAAAGAAAAATGGCAAACAAGATTTTTGAGGCTCAAAGCACTTATTTTTAGTCAAACTTGATTTTACAATAAAACATATATCTACTAAATTTAGAGAAAGCATAATCTATTACATATTTATGACACGCAAGACACCTGCAATACATAAATGCTACCACACATGCAGGACGACTATCTGATGTTAACTAACAAGAGTTGATGAGGAGGCCTCACCCCAAAGCTCTCCGGCTGTCTTTTATACAGCTTCATCAGCCAAGATTTTCTACATCTTTACTTTCTGCAACTTGTATTAGGAAAAGAAGCAATTTGGAGGCCTTCTGAATAGGAAATTACATTACAGTAGCTACTTACAGAAAATTACATGAAAGCACTAGATAGACAAGACTTTCTCAAACTTTCCTCCCAGCCTTATCTCCAGCCCCCAACCTCTAGGTTTCTTTGGTAGAACTGAGAGTTAGAAACTGAGCGCTGGATCTGAGTATGAGGAGAAAGATCTGGTATGTGTCACAACACTGTTCTACTAGGAGTTATTTATTACTCTGCCCCCTTAGATTCCAGGTATTAAAAATTTTTATCCATCAAACCCCATTATTTCTAAACAACTCATCATCCCATTTCTAAATTAAACCTTACAAAATATCCATCAAAGTCAGCAGGAAAAATCAGTTATTGCCACAGGGAGTTGCTGTAATTCCCAAATTCAGAACTGAAAACAGCATATGATGCCAGTTACTGCCTTCACAGATATGCACATGGCTGGGGGTACAGCCCAGGAACTACCTCTACTCCCGGAACATGATCTTTGGTGGATTGCTCTTGTTTAAAATGAATGAGGTTGAGGGGCGCCTGGGTGGCTCAGTCGTTAAGCGTCTGCCTTCGGCTCCAGTCATGATCCCAGGGTCCTGGGATCGAGCCCCACATCGGACTCCCTGCTCCGAGGGAAGGCTGCTTCTCCCTCTCCCACTCCCCCTGCTTGTGTTCCCTCTCTCACTGTGTCTCTCTCTGTCAAATAAATAAATAAAATCTTTAAATAAAATAAAATAAATGAGGTTGATAATATAGGTGGGTGAGACCAAGCCTCAGCCATTCTCTTCTCAGAATGAGAAGCCTGGCCTAGAACTCTGCACACACAGGGAGCTGCCCCTCTTGCCCCTTTTAGGGTACTGGCAGGGAAAGTCAGAGCAACTAGCCCTAAGTCCCTCCACATGGGAGCCCCAGGGCAAACTGCTCAATTTCTTTAGAGTAACTACCTGATTTCGGCCTGGAGCTGACAAGCCATACGACCACTCATCCTGTAGACAGTCCCTTCATCAGTCACCTCCACTTCTGGCCTGCCTTCCATCCCTTTCCCAGGAAGAAGCATTTCTATCTCTGCTACAAAGAGCTCCTGCATGTCGGGATCCCCCCACAGCATTTATCCACCAGCATGATACAGTGACGTTCCTTGCCCAGAAATTCACAACATCTCCCATCTTTAAAGATTTATTCCCCTCTGTCCTTCCTGTCATTTCGCTATCATTTGGTTAGGAAGTGAAAATAAAAGTATACTCGTGGCCATCTTAAAACTAGTAGCACCCCCACCCCCACCAACTCTGAAAGTGATTTGCTATTCACCTGACCCAGAAAACCCTACAAAATCATGCAAATCAAGAGGTTCAAATCTTCGTGTTCCCTTTAAGAACACACGTGAAACTGCCCAGGCCATCAAGGGTACACAGATCTGAAAAGCCCCAAGTATCTGACGGCCGCGCTGTACAGAAGCAGTTGGGGGCCGATCCAGCACTACAATGGTGGAGCTGGTAGGCGTGCCCAGGCCAAAGAGCGGGGCTGCACATGGGGTCGGGGGCCCACAAAGAGTGCTGAATTTTTACCCCACAGGTTTAAAAATGTGCAGGGTTTAGATGCAGGCTCTGGCCATGGAGCACACCCAGGTGAACAAAGGCCCCAAGATGCAGCGCAGAATTTACACAGTTCATGGTCGGATTAACTCGTACACGAGCTCTCCCTGGACACTGAGATGATCCTTACTGAAAAAAAGCAGACTGCTCCTAAACCAGGAGAGGAGGTTGCACAGAAGAAAAAGATAACCCAGAAGAAACAAAAACTTATGGCCATAAAATAAATGCAAATAAAAGTAAATACAGGGAAAAAAAAAAACAAAACTGGAAGCCCTCTGGCCCCGAGAACATTTATTTAAATGTCTTTTGGTCTTTTTAAGTCTTTTCTTATCTACTAATTCCTTTAATACCTGGCTCAGTACTCACCACTTCCAAGGGACTGACTCTCCAGACCACAACTGAAACACTCTTAATCCGCAAATCCTTTCAGTTATTCTGTACATAGTTATACTAGGTTCTTTCGCTTGTTTATATTTTTGCCTGTTTTTGGAACACTCGCAAGACTGTTTCTCTAACTCGTAAAGCTCCTCTGAGATAGGGAGGAATCCAGATGACAGTTCTACGACACCTTCCTTCCTCCACTATCCCACTCCCACCAAAAGTACTCATAAATAAAGCAAAGAACACAAGAGGCACTAAAAATATGCTGAAAAAAGAAAGAAGCAGGTATTCATCAAGCATTAGTATTTAGTAAGTGTTTCCTTTCAGAATCAGTAAAAGCCCACTATGTACCCAAGCCTAACCTAAAAAGCCCTGGGGATTACAGAGTAATAAGCACTCCAGGTGCTCCTAGAAAAATAGGAATGGAGACTTATCCAAAGCTTCAGAAGTGGGTCTCTGCCATTGTCATTCACATTTCCTCCCTATTTCAAATAAAACCCAGTGGGTTTCAAGCACAGGTCTCTACTCAGAACTTGTATGTCTTCACATTTGTCTTCTTCCTTCTAATAATTGGTCAGAATATAAAAACAAATCCCCCAGCAGAAACAATGCCAACACACTCTTGAGCCTAAGCCCAGCTCCAGACGGTTTCAGGAGTACTGTGTCAAGGACGGGTCAAAGACCAAATATTAGAATAAGAGATGAGACTGGTATTCTTATCACTCAGGAACGTACAAGGGTTTTAGGAGCTCTGTGCCAGGAACCAGAGCAGAAACCAATACATATTTATTACTTGATAGGGCTCACTACACCATTCATCTCTTTTCCTCTATTTGGATGTTAAATATAAAAATGTAAATATGCTCCATTTTCCCAGTGATCTTTTTCTGTTTCTCAAAGGATGGTCTAAGAACCAAGTATACTTTAATTATCTGGCAAGCTTTTGAATTTGCAGATTCCTGGGTCTACCTCAGACCTAATAAATCACCCTCTCTGGGGATGTAGTCTGGAATCCTTCTAACAAGCTGTCCAGGTGATTCCTTAGGCACAGCAAAGTCTGAGCATCAGAGATCCAAGTAGATGTTCCTCCGCTTAGGCTAGTTCAGTGATCAGTTTCTTTCTTTCTTTCTTTTCTTTCTTTTCTTTCTTTCTCTCTCTCTCTCTCTCTTTCTCTCTCTCTCTCTCTTTTCTTTCTCTCTCTCTCTTTCTTTCTTTCTTAAGATTTTATTTATTTATTTGAGAGAGAGCAAGAGAGACCATGAGCTCTCTCTTGGACAGGCAGATGGAGGAGAACCAGACTCCCCAGACTGCCCCCCTGAGCAGGGAGCCCAACGAGGGGCTCAATCCCAGGACCCTGGGACCATGACCTGAGCCGAAGGCAGATGCTTAACTGACTGAGTCACCCAGGTGCCCCCAACCGATCAGTTTCTTGACTTTCAAGAGAGAGAATATAAACCATTCTGACATGCGTGGAAATGCCAAAGCTTATGCTCTGCCTTCAACAAAATGAACACCAACACTCAAGACCCTGGCTTACAAAAAACAACCTCCAGCTCAATCAAAATGTTCAGCTCCTGATTTAAGAGTGCAGCCTAAAAGGCCATCAATCTACTCCTCAGGCACTCCTCCCTAGATGTGTAGTAAGAACACCAGGTGGCCTCACACACACTGGAATGGGTCATCTTTCCTGCTCATCAAACCATGCTTTAATGCCATGAAGCTAACATTTACTAAATTTTATTTCAAGAAATAAAAATATGAAATTCATAGGCACATAGAAGCATTTGATCCTAAAACTGTTGTTGAGGACAGAATCCATTACATCTTTTTGTTTTTTTAAAGATTTTATTTATTTATTTGAGAGAGAGAGAGAATGAGAGACAGAGAGCACGAGAGGGAAGAGGGTCAGAGGGAGAAGCGGGCTCCCTGCTGATGTGGGACTCGATCCCGGGACTCCAGGATCATGACCTGAGCCGAAGGCAGTCGCTTAACCAACTGAGCCACCCAGGCGCCCTCCATTACATCTTTTAAGGTTCCTTAGTGAAAAATTTATTTGGCCTCCCTAACGAAGTGCCAAGGTGCTTTCCTAATACCAAAGCATTTTCCCAAAGCCCTATCAACATTATATGGCCCCCCAGGATCAGACTTGACACCTGCCTAGCTTTCTGATCCCCCTTGCTGCAGCCATACAGGCCCTGTGTATCTACATATGGATAGGTCTGCGTATATGTTTGGATGTACATGTGCATGTGTATCTTTGTCTGTATGTCTTCTTATCTCAGTGGCCCCTTCCTCGTTGGGAAAAGGTACTATAATTAAAAAACTATAAAAGCAATTAATCTATACTAAGTGAAATTTACATATCAGAGTCAGGGAAATGACAGCCTAACTTGGCTCCTGGAAGAGCTTTCTTGCTACATTTTATACAATAAAGAAGTGAATTAAGCTCCAAGATAATTTTAAGGGAAAGGAAGAGATGATAGTTTAAAAAAAAAAAAAGCTTCTCGCTTCTCTTACTTGGGCATTTTGGACTTTTATTCCTTAGGCAGTAAATGAATATTCATCACTATTGATGTCATCCTTGAAAAGGAAAATCTGTTAGGCTCGGTCGCCTGTTTAGAAGAGGAGACATGTTCGATTATCTGCTTGCTGCCTCAAGTGCAAGAGAAGCAGCACAGGAAAAAGCTGGAGCCACCTTATAGTCTTTAGAGGATTAGAAGACACTGGAGTGGAGTGTGCAAATTGAAATTCTACAGAACTCTGTCAAATAAATAAATAAAATCTTTAAAAAAAAAAGTTCATTTCTTTAGTTAAAACTGAGACACCACCTACTATTATTTAACAATGGAAAAAAATAATGGGAGTTATTATATCTTATATGGGTTTTATTTTCAGGGAGAAGAGCTCTACCCATTTGTTCTAGGAAAACAAATTACATACATATGATATAATATACAAATACGTAGTATACAAATTCAAAAATTATATATAATATATAAATATGCAAAGTGTACAAATTATATATTATAATGTATAAATATAGAGACACTCTTATTAATGTGTTGAACAACCTGACAAACCTCTCTGGTGACTGACCTCCAAGAGCATAAAAGACACAAAGCACAGTGGTCCCGACCTCAGGCACTTAACTGATGTTGATGAGACAAGTCATACACACATGACAATGACAGTTTATGACTAAACGCACCTTCTGCAGAGGGAAATGTACAAGACTGGGGATCAGGAGGTCTGAGTTTACGACACACCCCTGTACAAAAGTCACTTCTCAGTGGGTCTCCCTCTTCCTGGCTACAGTACAAGTCAGACTAGCTCTCCTTCAGTCTTTCCAGGGAAAAAAATCTCTGATTTACAATGTAGAGCAAGGCTCCAAGTGCTATGGAAGAGGGGACATGCCAGCACACTGGTTTGGGGAAGTTCTATGGAGAAAGGGGACTTGCACCCAGATCTGGAAATGGAAAGGACTTGGGGTCCTAGGAAAAGGACAAGGGCATCATGTTGGGAGGAAGAGCAAGAGCAATCCAGGAGAAACAAGCCAAGTGCCTTTAAGGGCCAGTGACATCAGTCCAGCTGGGGAGGTCCACTGTCACTGGAAGTGGGGCAAGGGTCAGACCCCAAAGTGTATAAATAACAGAAAGGAGTCTGGATTTTGTCTTGGAAGCAGAAGGAACAATCAGAAGTTTCACAACAGGCATAAACTGTTAGAAGAAATCTCATTTCCCGGTCCCCCCCCCCGCCCCCCGCCAACGTTTTACTCCCCAGGAGGGAATAATACTGGCGAAAGATTTTCAGCCCTTCTTCAAACTCCTCCCACGTGGAGAGACTGGGAAAAGGAACAGAGCAGACACGGCCCCGCGTGTGCTCCAGGCTTCAGTGCCTACAGTTCTGGCGGGGGGTGGGGGGCAAGTAAACTCAACTGAGGGAGTAACAAGCAGCCCAATTCCAGCCACAAGCTGGTGGAGGTTCTTCAAGCCCGGTTTATAATAAGAAAGCTGATCACTGCACCTCCATCTCTGTTGACTATTTCCGAACTGATCTGGAAGGAAGAGAGGATGAAGGCATTTGATTCACCACCTTTTCCAACTACAAATAGAAATAAGATAATAACGGTGCTTCCGAAAGATTTACCAGTGGAAGCTGACAAGATGGACCGAAGGTGGAAAAGACTGGAAGCCTTAAATCAATTATGGAGCTCCCACGATAATCCAAGTGCTCAGTGAATGATCTGCAACTACCAATATCCAGGTCTGATCAGTAACTACTCTCATCAAAACATGTACTTGAGCCAATCTGTAAGACAGTAAATCAAGAAGCACAAAAAACTGAGACTCAATTGCCAACATTTTTTTTCAATTAATGTCCTTTCATAACTAAAACTGCTTCTGTTGGACCAGTGGGATCTTTAAAGGAACCAAAGCAATTTACTAAATATATAAAGGACAAGAAATGAAAGGCTCACCAGTGCAAAACCCTACCAAGCTACATAGAATTCTATCATGTTACAAGTCCATTTTACATCGCCCCAATATCAAGAGAGAAAGCCTCATGGAACTTGCCCACATTGCTGAAGAGATAACCAGCTCTGCCAGTATCCTCTCAAAGGGTGTCTTCCGCTGCCAGAAGTTAGCAGCCCTTGAAAACACTACCAAGCACTTCTCTGGCTCACTTACATTGTATACAGCCTACTTAGATCACAGACAGGTTCCCTTAGTATTGCTACACATATACAGGACATCTGAAGTTGTTTTGTGAAATGCCTCCTCGTGGCCCCCCAGTGGAACTTATGGCAACGTCTGTATGCTCATCTCCTTGTTTCATAGCTCACACAAAGTAAATGTGAAATGCTTTAAGCAGGTAAGTGCCAGAGGCCAGTGCTAGTGAGCTCAGATACCTATGGCTTTCTAATACCTTCTACAAACAAACCAAAATCCTTAGTAGAGCTGTGAAAACTCTCCTCCAATTACCCTAATTCTAAAACACTATCCTCAGAGATTCCTCTTTGTTTTCTGAAAGTCACCCCACTAGCTCACATCTGGTTCTCCCTCACATGTGTTATTACCCTGAAGAACCACTTAAGCTTCTCCAAAGTAACTTGGAGATGAAAGTTATAGCAGAAGACAGACACTCTGCTACGTCACACACACATCAGAGATCCGAGTATACTCACTAGGTTCACTAAGAAACAGAGCCCCTAAGTTTCTTTTTAGTGAGAATCCTGATTTTTACCTACCTTTCTTGACCTTCTATAGGATACTTTAGGTCCACTGCCTGTAAACTACATTCCTAGGATCACCCCACACCCCAAGCCTCTATAGACAAAAGATGAAATCCCCTGCCAGGCAGAAGGGACTGAATATTATAAGGCAGTTTTAACTTGGATTATGAAATTATCCATCTGGTCCCAACAAAATCCTTTTGAAAATGAACAAACTATATAGTAAATTCTGAGTCATAGCATAAACGATCCAAAATGCTTTCTTCTCTTTAAAACTTACTTCCTCCATGCCTGACCCCACACAGGTCTGACAATCTCATTACTTTATGTCAGCACTCACATCAATCTCCTGCTCTACATTCTGCCTCTGCACTGAGGTTTTAGAAACTTAAATTCCTTAAGTTCCTTTTAACTCTATAGAGGTTATATTTTTTTCTTTGCATTTGCTCAGAAAGTTTAAATGTTCTGTACAAAGAATTTAGGAAGAAACAAAATGAGAAACATTCCATTTGAACACGATGACAAATACAGAGTTTCTTGAATGAAGAGTACATCTGGATGCTGACAGGATCTCTAGCCAGGACCCTTAATGCCACCCACTCTGTGGTGAATCTGTACCCATGCCCTCCGAGCTCTCTACTGTGGTCTCTACTGGTCTCATTTACGTATCCCCTCCTGAGCATTTCGTATCCCCTCCTGAGTATTACAGCACTCCTGAGCACAGTCAGGCACTGTGTCAGAGGCTGAATGAGAGAAACAGACAAGGAGTGACCCCACACTAGAGAGCTCGTGGCCGAGGGAAGCTGGGCAGTGCTCTTTGGTGTGTGCAGACCCACAGGTCTCCCAGACTGCCCACGCACTGATTCCCGGGACCGGGCACCGTCCTGACAGCTGCCCCTCTGCCACTCCACACTGCTGCTGTCCCCCAAACCTCCCTGGGTCACACCTCTGACGTCCCCTCCCTTACACCCTATGCGTGCGAATGTATTTTAATTCTTCTTAATCCAAAAGGAACGGTAAGAAGTGGCAGGGCCAGTATTGAGGTTATCTTTCTCTCATCAGGAGGTGAGAAAGTGGTTCATTTTGGATGAAAGAAGTAGAGTTATGTCTAGGGGCTGGAGTAAGGCCAAAGGCAAACCATTCTTTGTAGGCAGAGCCAAGTGTGCGGGGGCGGGGAGGGGGTTAGAGACGCACCTGGCCTTCTTGGACTTCGTCCTGGCTCCGGAGTCAGCGCTGCTCCTC